>NC_134691.1:81798223-82098223 GCF_050947455.1 Rhinoderma darwinii
GCTTCTTTTTGAGCCACTCCTTTGTTGCCTTGGCAGTATGTTTCGGGTCATTGTCGTGCTGGAAGACCCAGCCACGAGCCATTTTTAATGTCCTGGTGGAGGGAAGGAGGTTGTCACTCAGGATTTGACAGTACATGGCTCCATCCATTCTCCCATTGATGCAGTGAAGTAGTCCTGAGCCCTTAGCAGAGAAACACCCCCAAAACATAATGTTTCCACCTCCATGCTTGACGGTGGGGACGGTGTTCTTTGGGTTATAGGCAGCATTTCTCTTCCTCCAAACACGGCGAGTTGAGTTAATGCCAAAGAGCTCAATTTTAGTCTCATCTGACCACAGCACCTTCTCCCAATCACTCTCAGAATCATCCAGATGTTCATTTGCAAACTTCAGATGGGCCTGTACATGTGCCTTCTTGAGCAGGGAGACCTTGCGGGCACTGCAGGATTTTAATCCATTACGGCGTAATGTGTTACCAATGGTTTTCTTGGTGACTGTGGTCCCAGCTGCCTTGAGATCATTAACAAGCGTCTTACTTATGGTTTTGTAGCCCATTCCAGCCTTGTTCAGGTCTATGATCTTGTCCCTGACATCCTTAGAAAGCTCTTTGGTCTTGTCCATGTTGTAGAGGTTAGAGTCAGACTGATTCATTGAGTCTGTGGACAGGAGTCTTTTATACAGGTGTGACCATGTAAGAGCTGTCTTTAATGCAGGCACCAAGTTGATTTGGAGCGTGTAACTGGTCTGGAGGAGGCTGAACTCTTAATGGTTGGTAGGGGATCAAATACGTATTTCTCTGTGCACAATGCAAATAAATATATATCATTTTGACAATGTGATTTTCTGTTTTTTTTTTTAATATAATCTATCTCTCACTGGTAAAATTAAACTAGCCTAAAAATTCTAGACTGTTCATGTCTTTGACAGTGGGCAAACGTACAAAATCAGCAAGGGATCAAATACTTTTTTCCTTCACTGTATTTATCTATATACAAAAATATATATATATGCAAAATTATCAAAATAGACAATGAACATATTTCTTCCAAAGTGTGTAATATAGAACATTCAGTACATTTATAAGAAATATGAGTACAACCAGATCAGTCATTTTAAACCTTTACAAACGAATTAAACGTAGCAATATTTTTTTGTATTCTGAGACTAAAAGTACAAAAAACCTAACTAATAAAAACCCAGCACCAGTCTGATTAGATTTAGAACAAACTGCTTTCCATTCTAGGCTGTAATGTTCAATATCACTCTATAATTAAGTTCATAAATCACAACTGTCCATTTATTTTTTTATAGAAAAGCATCCACGCTATAGAAATAACAGTACAGTTTTTGTGACTATAAATAAATTCAGTGATATATAGAATGTTCAGTCTTAAGCACACAGCAATTTTTATTAACAAAATATTAACCTTTGGTGAACCATGTACAAATATTAATTATTCACATATCCAGGTGAAATATATTTTACAAAATGTACACAACAGCAACTAGAAGTTAGACATTAACAAATCAATAGATGTGGAACAACTGTATTATAACTTTATTAATTGATTTAAAGAAGTAAACATCAGGTGACTCTCATGGTCTGTACATAAGATCTTGTTATGTTTTAATAATTTATTTTTATTTTATTTTTCTTATAATTTTTATTTTTTTAAATTATCCACCACTGTTCTCTTCAGTCATGTCCTTACATAATCTGTACTGTTGAATATAGACCATTGCTGTGACCAACATGTTTATGCTCTGTCCAATCATATTAGGGTAGTAAAAACACAGTCTTCTATTACACACCTAAATGAAAAACAGAGAACTTGGAAAATGAATGGAAATAATGTAAACCATACTGTAAACTTCTAAGGAAATGAAAAGTCACCAAGGAGTTTTGTGACTTTATAAAAACACAAAGTTGTAGGCCACAGAAACCAATTGTGCGATATTATATAATTTTATTTTTCAGTAAGGGTGTCTTATTGCATTTTTAGACATTGGTTTCTATTGAAAAAAAGAAAAAATACTTTTAACTAAATTTTGACATCTTTCTCAATAAACCAAACAATATAAGTGATTTTATAACTGTCCAAATTTAGGATTCATTTTTAAAATTTACCATTACAATGTTACATATACTATATATATATATATATATATATACACCTATATATACACCTATATATATATATATATATATATATATATATATATATATATATATATATATATATATATATATATTACAGTCAGTAGGTCCAGAACCATTTGGACAGTGACACAAGTTTGGGCTTTTTAGCGGTTTACCAAAACACATTGAATATACAGTTAAATAATCAATGTGGGCTTAAAGTGCAAATTCAAATAACAGTTCTTTAATATGTAGCTGCCTCTTTTTCACGGGACAAAAGGTAATTGGACAATTATCTCAAAAGCTATTTAATGGGCTGCATGGTATATTCCCTTGTTAATCCATCATCAATTAAGCAGGTAAAAGGTCTGGAGTTGATTCCATGTGTGGCATTCGCATTTGGAAGCGGTTACTGTCAACCCACAACATGAGGTCAAAGAAGCTCTCAATGCAAGTGAAACAGACCATCGCTAGGCTGAAAAAAATGAAGAAAACCATCAGAGAGATAGCACAAATGTTAGGGGTGGCCAAATCAACAGTTTGGTACATTCTTGAAAAACAAAAAGGGCACACTGGTGATCTCGTGAACTCCAAACGGCCTGGACGTCCAAGGAAGACAACAGTGGTGGATGATTGCAGAATCCTTTCCATGGTGAAGAAAAACCCCTTAACAACATCTACCCAAGTGAAGAACAGTCTCCTTGAAGTAGGTGTATCAGTATCTAAGTCTACTATAAAGAGAAGAGTTCATGAGAGCAAATACAGAGGGTTCACCACAAGGTGCAAACCATTAATCAGCCTCAAAAATAGAAAGGCCAGATTCGATTTTTCCAAACAACATCCAAAGAAGCCAGCCCAGTTCTGGAACAGCATTCTTTGGACAGATCAACCTGTACCAGAATGATGGGAGGAAGAAAGTATGGAGAAGGCTTGGAACGGCTCATGAGCCAAAGCACACCACATCCTCTGTAAAACATGATGGAGGCAGTGTGATGGCATGGGCATGCATGGCTGCCAATGGCACTGGGTCACTAGTGTTTATTGATGATGTGACTGAAGACAGAAGCAGCCGGATGAATTCTGAAGTGTTCAGGGATTTACTTTCTGCTCAGATTCTACCAAATGCAGCAAGGTTGATTGGGAGTCGCTTCACAGTACAGATGGACAATGACCCAAAACATACTGCAAAAGCAACCCAGGAGTTTTTTAAGGCAAAGAAGTGGAATATTCTGCAATGGCCGTCAATCACCAGATCTCAACCCGATCGAGCATGCATTTCACTTGCTTAAAGCAAAACTTAAGGCAGAAAGACCCACAAACAAGCAACAACTGAAGACCGCTGCAGTAAAGGCCTGGCAAAGCATCGCAAAGGAGGAAACCCAGCGTTTGGTTATGTCCATGGGTCCCAGACTTCAGGCAGTCATTGCCGGCACAGGATTCTCTACAAAGTATTTAAACAAAAAACATTTTATTTATGGTAATGTTAATTTGTCCAATTACTTTTGAGCCCCTGAAATGAGGAGGCTGTGTAGAAAAATGGTTGCAATTCCTAAACGTTTCACAGGACATTTTTGATATATATATCTGTATAACTGATATAACTGTAGATATATATATATATATATATATATATATATATATATATATATATATATATTTGTTTTTTTTTTGTTTTTTTTTATTCTTTTTAATATTTGCTGTACTTAAAATATTTTTATATATTTCTCAGTCAGTGGCTGATTGAGAGTAACCTTAAACCCCAAAATGTTTTACTTTATTCTGAAGATCCTCCACTTGTTCTCTTAATTTTTTTCAAACTTATATTTTGTTAGTTAGCAAGATTTAAGGGACAGATTTATAACAGTGTGACTGCAGGATCAGACTACACAGTTTGTTTGTAGTCTGTTACCATGGAAACAGGTCTGCATAGTAGTTGTATACACAAAGCTATTGGCAGTTTTCAATTAGGAGGATTTGCAAAGTTGTCTACATTTTTTTTAATTTTACATTCATTGGAATAAGTAGTCTGTTGAAACACTACTTAAAGGGAACATAGGGGCTATTATCCCCCTCTGGTCATGTGATCTTGGGAACTTTAGTATAAAATATTTCATAAAAATGATTTATTTTGTAATACTTCATTTGAAAATAATTACCTACATAAATTTTTCCTCTGTATAAAGTTGTATAACTTAATTTATTTGCTGCCACCTGATGTTGAAGTTTACTGCAAACAAATTCAATTTCTAGAGTAACTGATTGACTAGATTTTCTCTGTGTGTGTGCAAAATATTAAAAGGTAACTCCACTCATAATACACTTTTCATCTATTTATACATCCCTGGCTAAATTATGCACCCATTTTAAACTTCCCAAACCTCATCCTGTTTCCAATAGTAGCAACTGTTTGTTCAACTTATTTGAAACTTAAAATTACATCCTTTTTCAAAAGGGCAACGAGTCACATCCTTGCCCAGCTGCTAACATTATGGAGTAATAATAAAATATTACTTGCCACCAGCTAATCTCGTCTGCACCCATACCTCCTCATCTTGCCCCTTTTTTTCCCCTATTTTTGACCTGTCATTGCTCTGTTCTACATTAAAAATTGGAATGATATATGATGCTTTATTTTGTCACTTTTTTCTTTAATTTTGTTTAGTGAGTGGTAGTGGAGCTTTAACCCCATCAGGACACAGCCTGTTTTGGCCTTGTGGACACAGACAATTTTTTCAAATCTGACATGTGTTACTTTATGTGGTAATAACTTTGGAATGCTTTTACCTAACCAAGCGATTCTGAGACTGTTTTCTCATGAAATATTGTGCTTTGTTAGTGGTAAAATTTGGTCGATAAATTCAGTATCTATTATTGTCAACTATTGTGAAAAACACCAAAAGTTAGAGAAAATATGCAAAAAGTTGCATTTTTCTAAATTTAATGTGTCTGCTTGTAAAACATATAGTAATACCACACAAAATAGTTACTAGTTAACATTTCCCACATGTCTACTTTATGTTTGCATTGTTTTTTGAACATGCTTTTATTTTTTCTAGGACGTTACAAGACTTAGAACTTTAGCAGCAATTTCTCACTTTTTCAAGAAAACTTCCAAAACCAATTTTGTTCGGTACCAGTCCAGTCCTGAAGTGCCTTTGAGGACCTTATATATTAGAAACCCCCCCCCCCCCATAAGTCACCCAATTTTAAAAAACGGCACCCCTCAAAGTATTCAAAACAGCATCTAGGAAGTCTCTTAACCTTTTAGGTATTTCACAGGAATTAAAGTAAAGTGGAGGTAAAATTTACAAATTTACGTTTTTTTGTAGAAAATACATTTTTATTAAAAAATTTCTGTAACACAGAGGGTTTTAGCAGAGAAAAACAACTCAATATTTATTGCCCAGATTCTGCAGTTTGTACCAATATCCTACATGTGGCCCTAGTGTGCTTATGGACTGAAACACTGGCCTCAGAAGCAAAGGAGCATCTAATGGATTTTGCGGCGACCTTTTTCTTAGGCCTCATGCACACGACCGTATTTTTTCCCACCCGTAAATACTGGCGTAAATACGGGTCCGGTGTCACACGTATTCCACCCGTTTTGCACCAGTATTTACGAACCCGTGCTCGTAAATATGGGTCCGGTGTCACACGTATTCCACCCGTATTTACGAGCACGTTTTTGGCGGCAAAATAGCACTGCACTAATCGGCAGCCCCTTCTCTCTATCAGTGCAGGATAGAGAGAAGGGACAGCCTTTTCTGTAATAAAAGTTAAAGAAATTCATACTTACCCGCCGTTGTCTTGGTGACGCGTCCCTCTCTTCACATCCAGCCCGACATCCCTGGATGACGCGGCAGTCCATGTGACCGCTGCAGCCTGTGATTGACCTGTGATTGGCTGCAGCGGTCACATGGCCTGAAACGTCATCCAGGACGTCGGGCGGGATGTCAAGAGAGACGCGTCACCAAGGCAACGGGCGGGAGACCGGACTGGAGGAAGCAGGAAGTTGTCGGTAAGTATAAACGTCTTTTATTTTTATTTTTTACAGGTTTATACTGATCGGTAGTCACTGTCCAGGGTGCTGAAAGAGTTACTGCCGATCAGTTAACTCTTTCAGCTCCCTGGACAGTGACTATTTACTGACGTCGCTTAGCAACGCTGCCGTAATGACGGGTGCACACATGTAGCCACCCGTCATTACGAGAGCTCCATAGACTTCTATGGACTGTCCGTGCCGTTATTACGGCCTGAAATAGGACATGTTCTATCTTTTTCAATGGCACGGGCACCTTCCCGTGAGAAAACGGGAAGGCACCCGTCGCCAATAGAAGTCTATGAGCCCGTTATTAGGGGTCGTAATCACGACCCGTAATAACGGGAGTTTTTACGGTCGTGTGCATGAGGCCTTAGAGTATATTTTAGGCACCATGTCAGGTTTGAAGAGGTTTTGTGGGGCCAAAACAGTAGAAAGACTCCCAAAGAGACACCATTTGGCAAACTTCATCCCTCAAGGAATTTATCAAGGGGTAGAGTGAGCATTTTGACACCACAGATTTTTGCTGAATTTAGTGGAATTAGTGCGTGAAAATAAAAATCTATGTTTTTTGTAATAAAATTTAGATTTATCTCAAATGTTTCCATTTTCACAATATATAAAGGAGATAAAGCACCCCAACATTTATAAAGCAAACTCTTCTGGGCACTGCAATACGCCATATGTGGTAATAAACTGCTGTTTCTACACACGGCAAGGCTTAGAAGGGAAGGAGTGCTATTTGGCTTTTGGAGCTCAAATTTAGCTGGAATGGTTTTCACGTGTCATGTTGCATTTACAATGCCCCTGAGGGACCAAAACAATATAAACACCCCAAAAGTGACCCCATTTGGGAACCTATACCCCTCAAGTCATTTATCATTTGCCTGGGCATATGACAGGTCTCACAAGTGAAGAGCAACATGCACATTTGAGGCGTATTTTGGTGATTTTCACAAAACAAACCACCAAGTAGTGACCCCTATTTTTTAAACTACACCCCTTAAGGCATTTTAAGGGGTGTAGTGAGCATTTTGACCCCACAGGTGTTTTTTTTTCATTAGAAGTTAATGTCACCATATTTTTATTTTATTTTTCCATCAATAGGGTGGTGTGAGGGCATATTTTTGCGGGAAGAGTTGTAGTTTCTATTGGCACCATTTAAAATACCATATATTTTACTTGGAAACTGAAAGAAAATTCTTTGCCGGTTGGAATTGGAAAAAATCTTTGATTCCTCCATTGTTTTTTGGGTTTTGTTTTCACAGCTTTTAACGTGCAATAAAAATGACAACTTAACTGTATTTTGAGGCTCAATTCGAAACGGCAGTAACATATTTATATAGGTTTCTTTATATTTTACTTCTTTTACAAAGAAAAGATTATTTGTTAAAAATTAATTGTTTCGTTTCACCACATTCTAAGAGCCATAACTTTTTTATTTTTTCGGTCGATTTAGCGGTGTGAGGGCTTATTTTTTGCAGAACGATCTGTAGTTTTTATTGGTATTTTTGGTACATACAATTTTTTACTCACTTTTTCTAAAAAACTATTTTAAGAGCTAAGGTAATCAAAAACAGCGATGTTGGCGTTTTCATTTTTTTTATTTCTTACGGCGTTAACCGTGCGAGTTAAATAATGGTATATTGTAATAGTTTGAACATTTATGGATGCAGCGATACCAATTTTGTTTATTTTTTAATTTTTTTACATAACTTTAGAGGAAAAATTGGAAAAGTTTTTTTTTTTAACTTTTAATATTTTTTTTCACTACTAATAACTTTATTTAACTTTTTTTGACACATTTTTTTAGTCCCCCCTTGGGGACTTGAACCAGCGATCGTTAGATTGCTGGTACAATAAACTGCAATACTAATGTATTGCAGTATATTGTCATTCTTACAGGCTTCTGTAATAGCGTGATCGCTGTTCCTGTCTGTTACTCCCTTGTGTCAGCTGTAATATACAGCTGACACCTGTAGTGTATGGAGTGGGCTCAGCATGTGAGCCCACTCTATACATCAACCCCCCCCCCCGAACCACTTAGTGCTATTACATCGTGGTGTGTGAAGGGGTTAATGTGCAGCAGATGGTGCAAAGTGAAAATTGCAATATTCCACTGATATGCCATTTTAATGAACAATATGTTGTGCCCAGTTTGTGCCACTGAAGATAAATACCTCATGAAATGTTAAGTGGGTTCTCCCGGGTATGGTGATGATATATATTTGGACGTAAACTTGTGTTTGGGCACGATGTAGGGTTCAGAAGGGAGCGACCATTTGGCTTTTGGAGTGGACATTTTGCTTGGTAGTTGTTCTGTCTGGGGTTTTACTGGTATTTAAGTTTATAATGTGGGGATATATGTAAACTGTGCGTGGTACATCAGGGTATAACAAGAGGGTATAATAATGCGGTAAATAAATAATAATCTGCAGATGTGTGGCCAGTGTCGCACTGATAAATGGTGCCCAATCTTATCTGCTTTTGAAACACTGCACATTATGTGTCGCCATATTCTGAGAGCCAGAACTTTTTTATTTTTTCTCCAATGCATCGGTGCTAGGGCTTTTTTGTTGCGGGACAATCTGTAGTTTTCATTGGTACCATTTTGGGGTACATGCGATTTTTTGATCACTTTTTATTCAATTTTTTTGCAAGCAAGATGACCAAGGACCAGCAATTCTGACAATTTTTTTTATTCTTTTCTTTTTACAGTGTTCACCGTGCGCTATAAATAAAAAATGTAACTTTATTCTGTGGGTTGATACGTTTACAACAATACCATATGTATATAGTTTTTTTATGTTTTGCAGCGTTTGCGCAATAAAATCACTTTCTTTTTAAATAATTTATTTTTTGTGTCACCATATTCTGAGAGCCATAACTTTTTGTTTTATGTCAAAAAACCTGTGTAAGGGCTCGCTTTTTTGCAGGACAGGTTGCAGTTTTTATTGGTACTATTTTGGGCTAGATGCGACTTTTTGATCACTTTTTAGTCTATGTTTTGTGAGGGGTGGTGACCAAAAAAATAGCGATTCTGGCATAGTTTTTTATTTTTATGTTTATTTTTTGTGGTGTTCACCATGCAGGAAGAATAACATTATAGCTTTACAGTTTGGGTCGTTATGAACGCGGTGATACCCAATATGTGAACTTTTTTAAAGTTTTCATTTGTTTTCAACCACCGTGATCGCGTCATGTCGGGGTGCCGATGTGCTATAAACCCATTAAATGGGTTTAAAGGGAATGTGTCGCTAGAAAAAAATATATTTTTTTAGTTAAACTGTTAGTATATAAATGATTACACATTGTTCTAATTTTTTCACAAGTCAGGAAATATTATAAATTAGATTCTAATGTATAACAATTCCATGTGCTGGTCACTAGAGGGGGCAATTCCCAAAATTGCAGCATTGGCATGTGGTAAAGCAACCTCATTGCTTTATGCTGCAAAATTGGAGAAGACACTCGCTCTAGCGTCCTCAAACAATCCCCATCCTTTATCCTAGCTAGTGCCAGGAGAAAGGAGGGGGTTCAATGTTCAAGCCTCCTACACTGTGTGCTGCCATTTTTTGAGCTAACGCACAGTGTAGGAGGGTTAGATACAGTGGTAATCACACAGTATAACACGAACATACACAAACATAACTTACCTGCTCCTGCCGCCGCCGCTGCCTCCGCTCCCTCCGCTCCGTCCGCTCCCTCCGCTCCTAGACCTTGCTTCTGAACATATGG
The DNA here is from genome assembly GCF_050947455.1 of Rhinoderma darwinii. Taxonomy (NCBI): domain Eukaryota; kingdom Metazoa; phylum Chordata; class Amphibia; order Anura; family Rhinodermatidae; genus Rhinoderma; species Rhinoderma darwinii. Next base: position 81,808,139 of record NC_134691.1, read on the forward strand.
ATGGAAGCCGCGACCAGAAGTAGTCATCTTACTGACCGGCTGCGGCTTACGGTCCACATGAAAATGGCGCCGGATGTCGCTCGGCCGAAGACCTTCCTTTTGGACTGTGTTGGAGCTGTGCATGCGCAGTTCCCACACAGACGGCGTACACTATAGTGAATGGAACGGCTCCCGTTAGCATTCACTATGGGGATGTATGTGCCGTATTCCATCTCTGTATGTGTCGTTAATCGACACATACAGAGATGAAAAAAAAATGGCAGCCCCCATAGAGAAGTAAAAGAAAGAAAAAATAAAAAAGTAAACACAAAAACAAAAACAAATAAAATTTATTTTAATAGCATACTAAAAGCAAAAACATATAAAAAAATTTTTTTCGTGACACCTTCCCTTTAAGGGGTTCATTTGCAGAAATCGCAGGGGTTGGACCGCTGGCCGGTGGCAGGGGAGTGTCAGCTGTTCTCCCGGATCCCGGACGCTGTCAGTTAGGACAGTGTGCACCAGGAACTGTTCAGTAACTCTACGTTCTGGTGCGGGAAGTAACCAGTGGTGAACATGCTTATTGTTGGTGGTGATGCAGATTTTGAATGATCTTTGACCAATGACTTAGGCCGGATTCACACGAGCGTGTTCAGTCCGGGATATACGGTCAGTATGTCGGCACTATATCCCGGACTGAGCACACTGCAGGGAGCTGGGCTCTTATCGTCATCGTTATCTATGATACTAGGACTCACTGCCTCGCTGAGGGAAAACTGTCCCGTACTGAAAACAAGTTTTCAGTACGGGACAGTAGTTCCGTGGAGAGGCAGGGACTCCTAGCGTCATAGATAACAATGATGCTAGGAGCCCGGCTCCCTGCGCTGTGTTCGGTCCGGGAAATGCAGCCGACCTGCGGACCGTATATCACGGACTGAACACGCTCGTGTGAATCCGGCCTTATTATTTGTATTTTAACTTTAAAGAGGCTATTAGAAAAAGTTGGAATAGAATCCTAGAGGCAAGAATAGAATACTCCAAAGTCATTTAATTGAAAGGGGTTTTGGAGAATTAGAAAAATATGGCTGCTGCCTTATAGACACACTGTCACACATGCCCATGGGTTATGTTTGGTATTGCGGTTTAGCTTCTTTGAACTAAATGGGGTTAAGCTACAACACCACACATAACCTGTAAAGAGGTGTGTCAGTGTTTTAGAAAAAGAGCAGCCATGTGTTTACAATCGTGGAGTATTAGGGTTTATGCTGTTGGCCTCCTAAAAATACAAAATGAATGGAAAATAAAAAAGAATAATTATCTATCATATATAATAATTTTAGTAACGTTCTCAAATTGGGAAAATATGCCTGGCATGGTAGCTCAGATATTTTACAATGACATTCTTTACGGAGGTAGTAGAGTTTTTACTGATTTCCCATCCTTTAAATGTAATGTAGCTAGAGTTTAATGATATCATTGATGATATAGTGAGTTCTTCATATGTTGCTGGATCCAGCACAAGGAGTCAAACGGACGAGAGGTCATGGAAATGTAAAACAAATCATATCCCTTCACACTGGTATTATTCAATTTTTGTCAGTGTATCTGGTATTTTTGACCGTAACAGTTTGCAGAATTTTCTTGCCGTTAAAAATGACTAGAACAGCAGATGGGATCTGTCAGTATTTGTGTGATCAGTTTAAAAATAGATCCTCTATAGCTGTCATGGCTCCATTATGAACAGAGGCCATGATGGTAGTGTAAATAGAGCCTAAGCTGGGTTCATCTTTATTTATTTTTAAATTTCCAAATATCTCTGGACTATAGTTTTTTTTCCTGGAACATCTCTATCTCCTTATTTTTGCTTTTGTTTAAAACATTTTTCATCTGTTCTGGTACTGCTTGATTATTAGACCTGTATAGTATGTCTTTAAATTAAACCTGTTGTCCATTTATAGTTTATTTAACATAACAGTTTAGAAAATGTAAATCCGTTTCCACTATGAAATCGTAACAGTAGTAGTACGAATCAACTGGGACTCCATGTGCTGCTGAAAAAAAGGATACTTGTTGCGTATTATTAGGTGTGTAATCCACGCTGAAAATCCACAATACAAAAAAGTACAATTCATGACAATGGGATTTAAAAAAATAATAATCCAGCGGATTGTAGGCATGCTATGAATTTTCAAAGCCATTTCATGTCCTATTTTGCCACAGATTTCAACCACTTCAGTACAATAACAAACGTAGATTATGTTACAGATTTTCAAGTTAGTACCAGACTAGATTTTTTTTTTAATGTGTTCTGTTAACTAAGTCTAATTTAAACTCTTCCCGACATCCACTATATATATACTCCAGAATTGCTGCTTTTTTGTCACTTCATTTCCCTCAGAAAATTAAATAGAAAGTGATAAAAAAGTCTCATGTACCCCAAAATGGTTCCAATAGAAACTACAGCTCACCTCGCCAAAAATAAACCCTCATAATCATAACGCTCAATCGACGGAAAAATAAAAATGTTATGGCTCTCAGAATATGGTGACAATACTCAAATTTTATTTTTAACAATCAGTTTTTTCCTTGTAAAAGTAGTAAAACATTAAAAAAAACTATATAAAGTTGGTATCGCCGTAATCGTATTGACCTGCGGAATAAAGTTAACATGCTGTTTTTACCGCACGGAGAATGATGTAAAACAAAACCCTACAAAAGATTGAGTAATCTCCGTTCTTTTCCTATTCCACCCCACAAATAAGTTTCTTTTCCCGTTTCCCACTGCATTATATGGTACAATAAATAGTGTCGTGAAAATCTACAACTTATTCCCCAAAAAACAAGCCTGCAATATTAATGGAAAAATAAAAATGTTCTGGCTTTTGAAAGGTGGGGAGGAAAAAAAACGAAAGTGAAAATCTGAAAAAGGGCTGCGGCGGGAAAGGGTTAATATTGCCAAAATTGGCTGCAGTTTGTATCCAACTTGTAATAAAGAGGTGCATGGGAAATGTTTTTACTGTTAGGAGTAAGAAAATACTACTGATGTTAATATATTTTATTGCTCCTCTTCTCATGACGAGACTAGACACAATAGCTAGTAAAACATAAATATTTAAGCACAATTATAAAATTGTTTAGAATATAATTCTTCAAATTTTTAAGCACAAATTATTTCAAAGTCGTATTTCTTTTTTGTAACGTCTTTGTTTGGTGTAGTGGGCTATTATTGTGTTTTATCTTAAAGCTTTAAACTAAAACGTACATTTTTGAAACACTTAAGGCAATCATAATTCTGTAGAAGCCTTCAGTATAACCTATTTTACTGACAAACAATTATATTTTAGATTGAAGAGGTGAAATGATTAAGAATATTTGACTTAGTTGCCATGACAGCATGCATTTTTCATCAGGCAGAGTGTAATTACTACAATTTCAATGATGTAAAATCAAGAAAGATGATAACAAACAGCAGAACCATGGAGATATTGCCTTTGCAACTAAGTTGCTATGACAACAGTGATAATAATCCCAGTGATAGATGTTTTTTCTTGCTCTTTCCATTTTGTACGGTTATAACATTCGGAGCCAGTTTTTACCACAGCTTTTTATAGTTTATTAGACTGTCAAAATAGTTTATGAGATGTTGTTGCAAAGGAAATGACTGAGTTCCACATCCTAATAAAAATGCCAAATACTCTGTTTACATACTGCTTCAGCGCATATGAAACATTATACACAAGTGAGGGAATTGTTTTATTTTTAATCTAGATTGATCAGATTGAATGTTAAGATTTCGAATGTACAATAAAGAAAATCTGACACGGATGGAAATATTTCTAATTTGTGCTCAGGTGTAAAAAATGTAAATGTGGCTTTATTGCATCATGTACTTAATTAGTTTACTTCAGAGCGTTGGAAAAATATTTCTCCACAATTACTTTTATAAAAACTGTCTTTCCACTGTATAATAAAGTATGTGTGAAAGTAATGAAAAGCCTACATTATGCAAGTCGAGATGCAGGCAACTTCCAAAACTCAAGCATATTATGTTAATGGAGTACGGTAAAACTTTAAATTTTGGTAATATATATGTCTCAAAGCATGTATGAATTTTCTCATCTATCATTATGTCTAAATGACCACTGAATGAACGTAAAATATAATTGCCTTGTAAAAAATATCCAAATAGGATTCAAAATACAGTGCTCGCTGTGTTCATGTTCCCAACCTTAACACAACCTGAAATATTTAATATTGTATTTGCTGTGCTTCTGAGTGCCAAACCTTCTCTGTGCATGGAGCCTAAAACAAGTTGATTGTCCTTCAGTAAGATTACTGACAAGATGTCTAGGAAAATGTGTTCCACCAATAATCACAGTTTTATGTCACATATATCTCTTTCTTCTGATAAACTCCAGAAATATTTTCTTGTACATCTGGTGATTTTTTTTTTAGCAGTTGTTTTATGTCAACTTGCTTGTACTTTCCTGTAATCATTAGTTTCAATCAAAAAAAACAAACAATAAATATAAAAAAAATTGAAATAAAAAACTCACAAGAAAAGGAATTCACAGCTGTGTAAAAACAAAAAAAAGGTATGGAATACAAAATGTTCAATAGAAGGCCAGAAAAACATGACATGACAGATAGGCAATCTTCAAGAAATATACTCATTCCATTCAACATATAAAGTAAATACAGCATAGTTAAGATGGCCTTAGAAATAAAAATGTGCCTAAATTAGCCCCCATAGTTGTGATATTTTTATACATATGGACAAAGATTCCTGTAATATTGGGAATGTTTGGTGGGATGATTTTCCCATTATTGCAAATATCGCTCATGTGGAATATTCACTTGTATATTACTTAGTCTGATAGCTAAACACTATCATCACAACATTTAAAGGGAATCTCTTTAAAATGACATATTATTTAAATCAAGTCTTTGTGTTAAACATAATTTTTTTTTAAATTTGTTGTTTTTTTGGGGGGTTATTATCCATCTTGATTTTCCATTTTATGTAAAATAAAATGCGGAAATGTTGCAGTTTTCACACCAGTCACTGAGCACTCACAATGGGCTAAGCAAAAAAAAACAGATAAAACGAACAACAAAGCACACATAGTGCATGAACCAGTAAAGGAACAATTGATGATGGAAACGGTGGTCAAATATGCTAACCTGGTAAAGTTATGCTAGGAGCACAACATCCAATAGAACGTGATCTGATGATTCACAGAGGCAGACGGGTTTATAAGGTTGCAGACCAGGTTCCGATCCGAGACCTGAACGGTCCAGATATGTAATAGAGGTGAGATGAGGAAAGAAACAAAGGATTATTTAGGGCGCAGCCGAGAGGCAATCCGTCTGGCACCATATAGGCTCAGTATGGATCGGTAAGGAGAGAAATCCAATGAGGTCCAAAATGTATTTATTGGTACAAAAAAAAACTACGCATTTCGAGGCCGAACCGGCCTTTTGATCAGGTTAGGTACAAATAATGGATAAGTTGAAGATGCATGCTTTTTTACATACAGAGCTTAAACTGATGGTAACAACGACTACCAGGTCAAGGTTACAGGTCACATTCATTATAACAGACGGTGCTTACAAGAATTGCTAACATGGAAACATAGCTGAATCTTATTTGTTAACAGAGTATAAAAGTATCTCAAGTTAAAATATATTGTATAAATATACACCATAGAACGAAAATTTAATTTGAAAAGAAATTAAAAACATGTATTGCTGTTGCATAACGGCACTTTGATATATTGTTAAAAATATATATACAACTCTATCTGCAGGATAATTGTTTCACAAATAATAAAAAATAAAGTGTTACGAACATGTTCTGAGGTCGTGTGCGAATTACAGAAACGAGCAGCGTTATGTGAGTGCATAGTCGTCATAGTTATATGACGCCGAGGAACTACGGAGCCTAGGAGGCTCAAACACAAAAGTGTTGTTAGTGCCAACGCGAGCCTCGGTGAAGTCCGCATTATGATGACAGATGAAGAAGATAGAACCAAAAGAATGTCAAAGTATCCTTTAGTAGAGGACTACAGAAGGTAAGTATAAATGAATAAAATATATCTAAGGTGCCGTGTGCGCATGGAGAATCGACATAATGACTTGGTAAAATCATATGGCTATTCCGTATGTCCTATGTCAAAATATAGCATACAATAACAGTTGTTCTATACCCACTAGAAAGTTTGGTAGAGCTAGAGATATAGTATAGCTCTTTAGATCAAAATCAAAGAAAAATTTGATTATTGGGAGTAGTTTTATATACACCGTGTTCCAAATTATTATGCAAATTGGATTTAAGTGTCATAAACATTTAATTATTCGTTTTTCAATTAAAATCATGGATGGTATTGTGTCTTAGGGCTCTTTGGATCATTGTAATCAATCTCAGACACCTGTGATAATTAGTTTGCCAGGTGTGCGCAATCAAAGGAAAACTACTTAAGAAGGACGTTCCACATTATTAAGCACAAAACCGATAAAATACCAACAGATAGGATGCAATGGAAAGTAGTGCTAAGGAGTATCACCAAATAAGCTGTAAAGCAACGTTGCTAGCCATATTAGATGCACTATATATTGGATCCTACGTAGTAACCAAGATATACTTGGTGCATCGATCAAAAATTGACAGAAAACCAACCCAAGAAAATATGATCGACTAAAGCACAAATTTAGAGAAAGATACAAACAATTCTTTATTGAAATAAAAACATGAGACAAATAAAAATGGAAATAGGGGATGAGTCACACAGTAAAAAAGGACGTCTGATCAATCAAACAGACCAGGTATGGATATTATGTCCACATGTAAGCAATGTACATGTATTATGTTATAGCAATAGAAATAAATACATGTAATCACATAAGAAACCGTGTCTAATGAAAAACAGCACGGATTCAAGCAAGGTACATCAAATGACAACAGCACAATAGCAGGAAGGTAAAATCAGGTGCCGGTAGCTGTGGTGATTACCAAGTAAGTATATAACATCAGTAATAATCACAAATATTTACATAGATAATATAAACCAAATTATGCCAGAATGTGTTTGAGATCAAAAGATGACCAACAATGGTGAGCACAATGGAGCTATAGCTGCTAAACAGGACAGAAAAGGTAAAACAACATACCAGTGGACATGATGGGAACAGGGTTGGGACGTCTCATCCCTGTTTCCATCATGTCCACTGGTATGTTGTTTTACCTTTTCTGTCCTGTTTAGCAGCTATAGCTCCATTGTGCTCACCATTGTTGGTCATCTTTTGATCTCAAACACATTCTGGCATAATTTGGTTTATATTATCTATGTAAATATTTGTGATTATTACTGATGTTATATACTTACTTGGTAATCACCACAGCTACCGGCACCTGATTTTACCTTCCTGCTATTGTGCTGTTGTCATTTGATGTACCTTGCTTGAATCCGTGCTGTTTTTCATTAGACACGGTTTCTTATGTGATTACATGTATTTATTTCTATTGCTATAATACATGTACATTGCTTACATGTGGACATAATATCCATACCTGGTCTGTTTGATTGATCAGACGTCCTTTTTTACTGTGTGACTCATCCCCTATTTCCATTTTTATTTGTCTCATGTTTTTATTTCAATAAAGAATTGTTTGCATCTTTCTCTAAATTTGTGCTTTAGTCGATCATATTTTCTTGGGTTGGTTTTCTATTATTAAGCAGGCCACAGGTTTCAAGCAATATGGGAGAGAAAAATAATCTCTCTGCTGCCGAAAAGCGTGAAATAGTGCAATACCTTGGACAAGGTATGAAAACATTGGATATTTCAAGAAAACGTAAGCGTGATCATCATACTGTGAAAAGATTTGTGGCTGATTCAGAGCACAGACGGGTTCGTTCAGATAAAGGCATAATGAGGAAGGCTTCTGCCAGACAAATAAATAGGATTAGGAGAGCAGCTGCTAAAATGCCATTGCAAAGCAGCAAACAGGTATTTGAAGCCGCTGGTGCCTCTGGAGTCCGCGAACCTCAAGGTGTAGGATCCTCCAGAGGTTTGCAAGTGTGCATAAAGCTATTATTCGGCCACCCCTAAACAATGCTCACAAGCAGAAACGGTTGCAGTGGGCTCAGAAATACATGAAGACTAATTTTCAAACCGTGTTGTTTACTGATGAGTGCCGTGCAACCCTGAATGGTCCAGATGGAAGGAGTAGTGGATGGTTGGTGAATGGCCACCTTGTCCCAACAAGGCTGCGAAGTCAGCAAGGAGGTGGCGGAGTCATGTTTTGGGCTGGAATAATGGGGAGAGAGCTGGTAGGCCCCTTTAGGGTCCCTGACGGTATGAAAATGACCTCTGCAAAGTACGTAGACTTTATGACTGAACACTTTCTTCCGTGGTACAAAAAGAAGAACCGTGCCTTCCGTAGCAAAATTATCTTCATGCTGCAAAGAATACCTCTGTGTCATTGGCTGCTATGGACATAAAAGGAGAGAAACTCATGGTGTGGCCCCCATGTTCCCCTGACCTCAACCCTATTGAGAACATTTGGAGCATCCTCAATCAAAATATCTATGAGGGTGGGAGGCAGTTCACATCAAAACAGAAGCTCTGGGAGGCTATTCTGACATCCTACAAAGATATTCAAGCCGAAACTGTCCAAATACTCACAAAATTCAATGGATGCAAGAATTGTGAAGGTGATATCAAAGAAGGGGTCCTGTGTTAACATGCAACTTGGCCTGTTAAGTTTTTTTGGATTGAAAGAGCTTTTGATTTCTGTAAATATGACCTCCTGATGCTGCAAATTCAACAAATTACCATTTTAGTTCTGTTTACAACCTTTAAAACGTTTTGATCTCTGTTGTGCATAATAATTTGAAACAGTGCATTTTGAGTTTATTACTTCTAAAAAAATCTGTTTTCATTAGGTGATTTGTTCAATAAAATTTGCATTATACTCCAACGGTTGATGGCTTGAAGATTATACTGACTGTTATTTGCATCGACTATTTAGGAAAATCAGCGAAAAATAACATTTGCATAATAATTTGGAACGCGGTGTATATTTATATATATACATATATATATATATATATATATTATGATTATTATTATTAATAATAATATTAAGACTCCTCTAAAAATGGTTCATTTAAGTAAGATAATAAAAAAATAATAAAGGTAAATTATTAGATCATTAAATAATACTTTCAGTAACCTCATTGAGACCTAACGGTGTGAGTGTATTCAATTTATAAATAAAAAAAACCTCACGTTTCCAAAAGGAGTTCAAACTTTTTGGTTGGCTTTCATCCATTTGATCTATAGGTGTAATGGTAAAACAATTAAAATTACCATCATGTACGCGAGTGCAGTGTTTAGAGACACTGTGAAGGAGGAATTTATTGTTGCAGTTTGATCTATGCTTATTTAGTCGACAGTGCAGGGGCGGAATGGTCCTGCCGACATATTGAAGGCTACAGTTACAATCAATTAAATAAATCACAAATTGTGACTGACTATTCAACTTTTTCTTAATTTCAATTTTTTTTCCAGTTTGTTGGGAATAAAAAACTTTGGTGTTGTTAGTTATAGTGTGGCAGCACAAACATCAGTTTTTTTTCCACATTTAAAACTGCCCATTTTGCTCATAGATATGTTGGATGTTTATTTTGATTGGGATTAACCCTTTCAGGACCAATGGTCATCGATGCCTCAATGACCAGCCCCATTTTTTCAAATCTGACATGTCATTTTATGTGGTAATAACTCTGGAATGTTTTTGCCTATCCAAGCGATTCAGAGACTGTTTTCTCATGACATATTGTACTTTATGTTAGTGGAAAAATTTGGTCAATAAATTCATAGCTTATTTGTGAAAAACACCAAAATTTAAAGAAATTTGCAAAAATTATAATTTTTCTAATATTAAATGTAATCTACTTGTAAAACAGATAATACCACACAAAATTGTTGCTAATTAAAATCCCCCATATGTCTACTTTATATTTGCATTGTTTTTTGAACATTATTTTATTTTTCTAGGACTTTACAAGGCTTAGAACTTTAGCAGCAATTTCTCACATTTTCAAGAAGATTTCAAAAGGCTATTTTGTCAAGTACCAGTTCAGTCCTGAAGTGGCTTTGAGGGCCTTATGTCCTAGATAGACCCCATAAATCACCCCATTTTAAAAACTGCACCCCTCAAAGTATTCAAAACAGCATTCAGAAAGTTTATTAACCTTTTAGGCATTTCACAGGAATTAAAGCAAAGTAGAAATTTACAAATTAATTTTTTTTTGCCGAAATTCATTTGTAATACATTTTTTTCTGTAACACAGAAGGTTTTACCAGAGAAATGCAGTTTTTAGAAATATCCCACATGTGGCTCTAGTGTGGTAATGGACTGAAACACAGGCCTCAGAAGCAAAGGAGCACCTAGAGGATTTTGGGGATTTTGGGGTCCCTTTTTTTAGAATATATTTTAGGCACCATGTCAGGTTTGAAGAGGTCTTGTGGTGTCAAAACAGGAATCTCCCCAAAAGTGGTTTTGGAAACTACACACCTCAAGGAATTTATCTAGTGGTATAGTTAGCATCTTCACCCGACAGGTCTTTTGCTATATTTATTGGAATATGTCTGTGAAAATGAAAATCTACTTTTTTTCTGAAAAAATATAAAAAAATGTAATTTTTACAAGGAATATAGAATAAAAAGCACCCCAAAAGGTATAAAGCTATTTCTCACGATTACGGCAATACCCCATATGTGTTAATAAACTGCTATTTGGACCCACGGCAGAGCTCAGAAGGGAAGGAGCGCCATTTGGCTTTTGGAGCGCAGATTTTGCTTTGTAATAGTTCTGTTTGGGGTTTTGCTGGTATTTTAGTTTATAATGTGGGGGCATATGTAAGCTGGGCAGAGTACATCAGGGCATAATAAGAGGGTATAATAATGGGGTAAATAAATAATTCACAGATGTGTGTCCGGTGTCGCACTGATAAATGGCGCTTAATCTTATCCGCTTTTGGACACTCTGCACAATTTCTGTTGCTATATTCTGAGCGCCAGAACTTTTAAAAAAATTTTCTCCCCCGGAGCCGTGCAAGGGTGTAATGTCCGTGGCTGCGGGCTGTCAGCTCCAACTTCCCCCTGACAGCCGTAGCCACGAGTCGGCAAGCGCTGGCCCCAGCCTCCTACTCAGGAGACGTCAGCACTCGCGTCCACTCACCTCAGCCAGATCCTGTAGAGTGCGCGCGCACGCTCGTGCCCGCTCTTAAAAAGGCAGCACGCACACCGGACCTCGTGGATGAACTTTGACCCGTGAGTACCCTGGACTATAAGAGGGGTCCAGCCCCCTAGTTCTATGCCTGAGCGTTGTGTTCCCTAGTTTGTCTATGTGATGGCCTCCTAGTGTGTTTCCTGTTCCAGTCCCTGCCCCTGTACCTATACCTGTTTCCAGTTCCTGTTCCTAGCAATCCATACATTCCTGGTCTAGCCCTGAGCTGTGCCAAAGTTGTGCCGTGCTGCATCCGCGTCTGACCTGCTTCACCTCGCCTGACGTCCGCCTGCTACCTAGTCCCAGCCGAGCCTGCCCTGCTGCTGTCTGAGCTGCCACAGGTACCTATAGAACTATTGACTCTCATCTGCTCCCTGTTGGCCAGCTGCCTTACCGCCAAGGCGGTACGTCCCAGTGGGTCCACAGACCCTTCATGACAAAATGCTTATTTGTTTCATTACAATCTGTAGTTTTCATTGGTACCATTTTAGGGTACATGTGATTTTTTGATCCCTTTTTATTTGATTTTTTGGCAAGCAAAGTGACAAAAAAAACATACATTTTGACAATGTTTTTTGTCCTTTTTTTACAGTAATCACTGTGCTTCTATAAATGACATTTTACTTTACTCTGCAGGTCGGTACAATTACGGCGATACCATATGTATATAGATTTTTTTACGTTTTGTGGCGTTTGCACAATAAAATCACTTTTCTATAAAATTATTTCTTTTTTGTATAACCATATTCTGAGAGACATAATTTTTTTTCTTTTTCTGTCAAAAAAGCTGTGTAAGGGCTTGTTTTTTGTGGGACGGGTTGTAGTTTTTATTGGTACTATTTTGGGGTACATGCAAATTTTTGATCACTTTTTATTCTATATTTTGGGGGGGGGGGGGGGTGATGACCAAAAAAATAGTGATGCTAGTATTGTTTTTTCATTATTTTTTGCGGTGTTCACCGTACAGGGAAAAATAATATTCCAGTTTTATAGTTGGGGTTGTTACGAACGCAGTGATACCAAATATGTTTACTTTTTTAATGTTTTCTTTTTTTTCCTATAATAAAAGACTTATTAGAGGAAAAAAAGTTATAAACTGTCAGTGTGACGTTGACAGCTGGTCCTCATAGGCTTCCGTGAATGGCAGACCGGAGGCCGTTGTCTGGCCTCCGGTTTTGCCATGCAACCGACGGCAGCACCCGCAATCGGTCTCCGGGAAAGTTTGTTGTAGCAACAAACTTTCCAGTTTGCTGCTACAACAAAATTTCCCTGCGAACACATGATCGGGACCTGAACCAATCAGGTCCCAGTCATGTCTCCGGGACCAGAGGCAGGGGTTATCAGCGCGATCCGGGTGTCAGTACTATTCTGAGACACCCGGATCGCGCTATTAACACCCACTGTGAATTCACGTAGGCACTGCACAGAGCCCAGCAAGTGCTGACGTGAATTTACTGTGGGCGGTCAGGAAGCGGTTAATAACGGTGATCATATTTTCTGTAGCCGAACCAGTCGGTTCGGCTGTCAGAGAACAGGTTGCTGGGGAGCCGCGGACACTGACAGAGCCGGTGTCCGAGCGCTATTCACAACGCTATGCCGGCTGGAACAGAGACCTGTATATTCACTCCCTGGCTGCACGGGGTATGTGCGAAAAGGACGTGAATCTACAGATTGTCGGCATAAAAGGGTTAAGTAGTGATCTAGAGAAATTCACACGGCTGTGGGCCAGAATATTTTTAATAATTTTTTCTCTTTTGAAGTTATTCTTGGTCTAGGTGGTATAATAGTTTGAAGAAAGGGGTCAGTTTTCAAAATATGCCAATGCCTGGTTAGACTATCACTAATTTTCTTATGAGCGGAGTTATATTTTGTGATGAAGTTAAAACTGAAACTGGAGTCGCTTTTAGCGTTAGAAAAGCTTTGTTTTCCCGTTTTAGTTTTAATTGCAATTTTACTTTTTTGTCGACGTTATTAGTAGGAAGACAATCGCCTTGTATTAGGGCAGTGGTTCTTTTATCTGCATCAGATAAAAGTGCACTGGGATAACCTTTTTCTTTAAAACGTTTGTATAAAATTCAACTTTGCTTATTAAAATCTGCCTGTAGGGTACAGTTCTTTTTTATTCTTTTATATTGGCTATATGGTATATTTTTAAGCCATTTGGAATAGTGGCCACTATAGAAGTCTAGGTAGCTGTTGGTGCCTACCTTTTTAAAATGCATGCACGTAATAAACTTTTTGGCAGACAGAGCTATAATCAGATCGAGATAATCTATCTCATTATTTTTTATATTAAATGTGAAGTTGATCCCCCACGTGTTATAATTTAATGAATGACAAATATGAGTGGCACTCGAAATGTCCCCTTCCCAGATATGTATCTCTTATAAACACGAATGTGGCTGGTCGCCCAAGGGTGTTTTCATATGTATTGATCTTTGAAGGCCCCCATAAAAATGTTGTCATAACTAGGTGCTACTCGAGTGCCCATCACAGTTCCTTTGACTTGATGGTATATGATATGGTCAAAGGAAAATACATGGTTTTTAAGAATGAACTCCATACTTTTACAGATAAATTCAATTAGTAGTGGTTGTGACTCACTGTCCTTATCGAGAGTGAGTTTAAGGTTTTTTAGACCTAAAGTGTGTTCTATATTACTGTCTAATGCGCTCGCATCCAATGTGATTAGGAGTAAGTTATCTTTAGATGATACTGAGTAAAGATCTTGGATGAGCTGAGTAGGGTCCTTTTAAATAATTTGGAAGTTCAACTACATATTATTGGAGGATTAAATCCAAATAATGTGATAAGTGACAGGTGGGTGATTGGGTGCCACCTAGACCAAGAATAACTTTCAAAAGATAAAAATTATTAAAAATATTCTGGCCCCCAGCTGTGTGAATTTCTCTAGATCACTACTTAATCCCAGTCAAAATAAACATCCAAACACATCTATGAGCAAAATGGCAGTTTTAAATGTGGAAAAAACAGATGTTTGTGCTGCCACACTATAACTAACAACACCAACGTTTTTTATTTCCAACAAACTGGAAAAAAAATTGAAATTAAGAAAAAGTTGAATTGTCAGTCACAATTCGTGATTTATTTAATAAATTGTAACTGTGGCCTTCAATATGTCGGCAGGACCATTCCGCCCCTGCACTGACTACTAAATAAGCATAGATCAAACTGCAACAATAAATTCCTCCTTCACAGTGTCTCTAAACACTGCACTCTCGTACATGATGCTAACTTTAATTGTTTTACCATTACACCTATAGATCAAATGGATGAAAGCCTACCAGATCGATTCAACTCCTTATGTAAACGTGAGGTTTTTTGGATTTATAAATTGAATACAATGAGGTCTCAATGAGGTTACTGAAACTATTATTTAATTATCTAATCGTTTACTTTTATTAGTCTTTTATTATCTTACTTAAATGAACCTTTTTAGAGGAGTCTTAATAATAATAATAATAATAATAATATTAATAATAAATATATAAAAAATTACTACCAATAATCAAATTTTCTTTTATATTGATCTATAAAGTTATACTATATCTACAGATCTACCAGACTTTATAATGGGTATAGAACTACTGTTATACCCTAAACTGCATTAACTGCAGTTATTGTATGCTATATTTTGAGATGACATACGGAATAGCCATATGATTTTATCAAGTCATTATGTAGATTCTCCATGTGCACACTGCACCTTAGATATATTTTATTAGTTTATACTTACCTTCTGTAGTCCTCTACTAGAGGATACTTTGCCATTCTTTTGGTTATTTCTTCTTCATCTTTCATCATAATGCGGACTTCACCGAGGCTCGCGCTGGCACTAACAACACTGATGTGCTTGAGCCCCCTAGGCTTCCGTAGTTCCTTGGCGTCATATCACTATGACGACCATGCACTCACATAACGCTGCTCGTTTCTGTAATTCACACACGAATGTTCGTAACACGTTCGTAACACTTCCTTTTTATTATTTATGAAACAATTATCCTGCATAGAGTTGTAAATATATTTTTAACAATATATCAAAGTGCCGTTATGCAACAGCAAATCATGTTTTTAATTTCTTTTAAAATTACATTTTAGCTCACAATAGGCTGATACTTCATGTGTTGTAGAGATCACTTCTCAGCAGTCATCTCATCACCACAAGCAGGATTACAATAAAAGGTAACACCCGTGGCCGTCCGCTGGACGTAACATGATGTCCTATTGTGGTTAAAACTCCACAATTTAGAATGTAATTGTACGTCCATTTGCGGGAATGTCATATATCACTACTAACTATCTTGAAGTCTTTGGCCATGTTTAAAATTATTTTGTTTTTGTATTCCTTTTTTTTTTTTACAGCGTTCACCATGTCCTATGGAGTTTGCACGATAAAATACTTGTATACAAAATCATTACGTTTTTGTGTTGCCATATTCTAAGAGCCATAACGTTTTTATTTTTCAAATCAGGAAAGCCGTGTGAGGGCTTTTGTTGTGTAACGAACTGTAGTTTCGATCAGTACCATTTTTGGGAACATGCGACTTTTTGATCTCTTTTTATTTTTTGGACCAAAAAATTGTGACTCTGGTATGGTTTATTATTATTTTCTTTTACGGCGTTCACCGTGCGGGATAAATAATGAAACACTTTCGTAGTTTAGGTTATTATGGACACAGCGATACCAATTATGTATAGTTTATTTATTTATTTTATTTATATTTTTAATAATAAGTGACTGCTAAGGGAAAAGGGGGATTTCTACTTTTATTACTTTAAAACTTTTATTTTTTTTATTTTTATACATCTTTTATTTACTTTTTTTGTCCCACTAGGGGACTTGAAGGCAGGAGGCCCTGATCGCAATTCTAATACACTGCACTACACGCGTTCCGATTGCCATAGCAACCATCAGCGCCCATGATAATGTTGTGGGATGTCAATGGTGCTTTAACACCTAAAAAGCCGCGATCGCTATTGAACGCGGCTTCTAAGGGGTTAATCGGCGGGGACAATGTGATCGGTCCCTGGGAAGGAGTTGCGGCAACTGTTGTAAGAGACAGCAGTTGTTACAGTTCATAAAAGTGCCAAGAGGGGGGGTGGAAGGGCGGTAATCTCATGACCTACTATTAGGTCACGGAGTACGAACACTCTACTTAGCGTGACCTAATAGTAGATCCTGGAGCGGGAGGTCCAGAATTATTTGGACAGTGACACAATTTTCATGATTTGGACTCTGCACGCCACCACATTGGATTTGAAATGAAACAACTGAGATGCAATTGAAGTGTAGACTTTCAGGTTTAATTCAAGGGGTTGAACAAAAATATCCTGTGAAACGTTTAGGAATTGCAACCATTTATCTACACAGCCTCGTCATTTCAGGGGCTCAAAAGTAATTGGACAAATAAACATTACCATAAATAATTTTTTTTGTTTTATAATACTTTGTAGAGAATCCTTTGCAGAAAATGAGTGCCTGAAGTCCGGAACATGGACATCACTAAACGCTGGGTTTCCTCCTTTGATGATGCTTTGCCCAGCCTTTACTGCAGCTGTCGTCAGTTGTTGCTTGTTTGTGGGTCTTTCTGCCTTAAGTTTTGTCTTAAGCAAGTGAAATGTATGCTCGATCGGGTTGAGATCTGGTGATTGACTTGGCCATTGCCGAATATTCCACTTCTTTGCAGTAAAAAAAAACTCCTGGGTTGCTTTCGCAAGTATGTTTTGGGTCATTGTCCATCTGTACTGTGAAGCGATGTCCAATCAACCTTGCTGCATTTGGTTGAATCTGAGCAGAAAGTATATCCCTGAACACTTCAGAATTCATCCGGCTGCTTCTGTCTTCAGTCACATCATCAATAAAAACTAGTGACCCAGTGCCTTTGGCGGCCATGCATGCCCAAGCCATCACACGGCCTGCACCATGTTTTACAGAGGATGTGGTGTGCTTTGGATCATGAGCTGTTGCAAGCCTTCTCCATACTTTCTTCCTCACATCATTCTGGTACAGGTTGATCTTAGTTTCATCTGTCCAGAGAATGCTGTTCCAGAACTGGGCTGGCTTCTTTAGATGTTGTTTGGCAAAGTCTAATCTGGCCTTTCTATTTTTGAGGCTGATTAATGGTGTGCACCTTGTGGTGAACCCTCTGTATTTGCTCTCCTGAAGTCTTCTCTTTATGGTAGACTTAAATACTGATACTCCTACTTCCAGGAGACTGTCCTTCACTTGGGTAGATGTTGTGAAGGGGTTTTTCTTCAACATGGAAGGAATTCTGCGATCATCCACCCCTGTTGTCTTCTGTGGACGTCCAGGCCTTTTGGAGTTCACGAGATTAACAGTGCACTTTTCTTTTTTTTTCAAGAATGTACCAAACTGTTGATTTGGCCACTTCTAACATTTGTACTCTCTTTCTCTGATGGATTTCTTCATTTTTTTCAGCCTAACGATGGTCTGTTTCACTTGCATTGAGAGCTCTGTTGACCTCTTTTTGTGGGTTCACAGCAGCAGCTTCCAAATGCAAATACCACACCTGGAATCAACTCCAGACCTTTTACCTGCTTAATTGATGATGAATTAATGAGGGAATAGCCCATGCAGCCTAATAAATAGCTTTTGAGATAATTGTCCAATTACCTTTGGTCCCTTAAAAAAGGGGCAGCTGCATATTAAAGAGCTGTAATTACTAAACCCTTCCTAAGATTAGGATGTGAATACCTTCAAATTAAAGCTGAGAGTCTGCACTTTAACCCATATTGATTATATAATTGTATATTTAATATGTTTTGGTAAACAGCTAAAATGCCAAAACTTGTTACTGTCCAAATAATTCTGGACCTAACTGTAATCAATCTAATAGATCTGTGCAATTGACAAATTAGAAGATAAGCCAACAACAATTTAAATAGTATAAAAGTTCATCAGCAATTCTTGTTAGCTCCAAAGGGTGCATAGTGGCAAGGATGCTATCAAGGAATTAGCTACAGCACTCTCCAAATTGCAGAAACAATGTGTATTTCCCTTACAGCAAATAAATTGTAATTAAACAGTCAGAATCCACACAATTTTTAAAACTTGATCATCTCAATATATGATATGAGATAGAAGAAATACTCAAATATGGGAAGTTTTGGCCATCCTGGACCTTGGTCATGTATCTCTCTGGCTTAAGCTAAAATCATGAGATGCTGAGGTGGCCGACGCTAAGGGTATGTTCACACGCACTAATTACGGACGTAATTCGGGCATTTTTGCCCCGAATTACGTCCGAAAATAGCGCCTCAATAGCGCTGACAAACATCTGCCCATTGAAAGCAATGGGCAGACGTTTGTCTGTTCACACGAGGCGTAATTTACGCACCGCTGTCAAATGACGGCGCGTAAATAGACGCCCGCGTCAAAGAAGTGACCTGTCACTTCTTTGGCCGTAATTGGAGCCGTTATTCATTGACTCCAATGAATAGCAGCGCCAATTACGTCCTTAATGGACGCGGCGTTCAAGCGCCTGCACATGCCATTACGGCTGAAATTACGGGGATGTTTTCAGGCTGAAACATCCCCGTAATTTCAGCCGTTACGGACGCCCTCGTGTGAACATACCCTAAAGGAAGAACGAATATAATTTTTTCCTCAGGAAATCAGTAGTTTGACTTTTGAGATACAAATAAAGTTTAAGTACAGTAACTAAAATGTTATACATTATTTCAGATATGATTGTAATGAATGTAAATTACAATGTAAAGTTTTGTTGTTGACTTGACACAAATCTTTGTCAATCTGTATCTAAAATATCTGATCAAAGGGAATGTGCACATTTGAAACAATTTTCTTTATTAGTCCAATATTGTTAACAACTAAGCCATATTTACAAATAGTCTTATTTAGAAATATCCTACTGTTTTGTGTATTCCGACTTAGGTATCCACATGGCTGCCAAGGACTCTTGCTGCTCAAAAATTGCCATAGGGCCATTGTGCGGGTGGAAGGTGAATCCCAGAAAATCCTAATCATGGAACCTTCAGTGCAACTGTTTATATATGAGCAATTACGTCACTGGAGATTCCCACCCTATCCATTAAACGGAGGCCAGTAACGGATGCCTAACAGTGGCATCTGTCACCCATAGGCTATAATGGTATCTGTTTAACAGATACATCGCTAACAAGTTCATGAGCGTTAGCGAATACTATTATAGCCTATGGGTGACGAAGACTACTGTAAGGCACCCGTCACAGCCTACGTTCAAAAAATCTCCCGATGTACCTATTGAATATAGGCAAAATATGTGATGTGAACGTTGCCTTAGTCTATTATGTATCGTAAACATTGTTTTGTAGCTATACTGTCTTAAATATATATATTTTATTTATTTGGGATGGGAGACAAAACATTTGCCTTGGAGCTCATTGCCTCTGATCTTTAGACCCAAACAATGCCCCTGAGGAGGTGAATACTTTGATTAGGAGCAATATGTGTTATTCCATAATGTTAATTTAAAATAAGAATTTCAAATTAGGCATTCGGTCCTCATTTTACTTCTGTGTTTAGCACAACATGTTGTTGTGGTGGACCTGAATGTGTGATTTAACACTAGCTCAAGTGTGCTCCACATTCAATACATGGTGCTCAAACTGAGTTGTGTTTATTTTAGAATTTAGTGCCGACGATTGGAATCACACAGCCCCAGACATTGTTTATATAAGGCTCATGCAGAGTTCTGTGTGTATAGAATATTATCACTAGAAATAGCCATACAGATGAACATGGATGAGAAAGTTTAATTAGGTATTATAAGACTTTATCAATAAATTAACAACTGTGATGGTACATTTGATCCATTAGGTTCAAGAGTTAAAAATTTACAAATCTATAAAAATCAGACATAAAAATACATATTGCTAACAAATGGTAACCACAGAGCTTAAAAGGTTGAGTGAAAATACAATATAAAATTGTAAGAATAAATATCTGAGATTTCATTGAGAATCACACAGCTTCTCCATGAATTATGATTAAAGCAAATGTCATAGTACATTATTAGAAAATGTGGAAACAATTGATAAAGAGGCCAATAAAATTGATATTCTTTATATCTATTTTACCCTAGATCAGGGGTGCAGAACCTACGGCCTGTGATGTGGTTCTGTGTGCGCCCCCACCCCCCTCCACACTATCATAATAGAGACATGTTCAAAAAGATATGGCTTTCAAAAGACAGCAGCATCCTTTTGGTGCAGAGAACAGATTTCCATCATTAGACGGCAGGCTTGTGCTTTCTTCCCTTCACTGATCAGAGATAGTGCAGATCTTGGAAGATACTTCTGAGCCCTTTTTGTGGATTGCTCCTATGTATCTTCTATGTCAGAGAGAAGAGGAGCATCAAGCAGTACAGCTTGCACTACTGGGTGGGCAGTTCATGGTTGGCACTTTCATAGGTGCACTGGGTGACTGGCACTATGGTTAGGTACTGTGTGGCTGGTACTAATAAATGTCATTGTGTGGCTGACAAGCAATCGAGGCAAAACTGTTACTGTGTTAAGCCCAGTGCAGGTCTGAGGGAACAGTGCACGACTGGTATTCTCTCTTTTGTGCTCTTTGATTCCCTGTGCCGTTTCCCCAAGGCCCTACACTTGGTATAACACAGTACATCAGTTTTACCCAGAGTGATCTTCTAAAGAATTATTCCCATGTTTGCCACTACAGAGAGAAGGAGATGAGGTAGATTGGTGGCTGTGCATGCATGCTGCTCTCTATTGTAGTTTATAAGAGTTGTGAAATGCTCTACTGTTTTTGTGTTTTCGCGATAGGTCTGCTCCTAAAGTTGAGAAACTGTAACAAAACGGGGTCAAGCACCTACATACCGTGTCTGGAATCGACTTTCAGCCATTTTCAGAGCTTAATCTCCCACCAGGTGTCGGCATATGGTACTACATGGCAGAGCTCCCTCAAGTGGTCAAAGTGCAGTACTACACACTGGTGATCCATCAAGTAGTCAAAGTGCAGTACTACATAGAGGTGATCACTCTAGTGGTTTGCATGAGGAACCACCGTCTTTCTGAGTACCAACAGGTGCCAGAGTATTAGGTCTCATTGTGACTCCAGTACTCTTGTTCCAGTAGCTATGATTATTCATGTACCTGACCTTAGCTAGTGACTGTTTCAGAATCATTGCTTGTGACCTTGACCTCAGCTTTATTTGACTCTTCTGGGATGTAGATTTGCAATGCATCCGTATACAGATGTAGCAAAATTTATCTTAACTCCGATAACTTGCTGCAGCATGATAACACACAACAAAAGCCATTGAAAAAGTCAAGTTAAAGTTTCTTGCCACTGTGTATTTGATGCGTTAAGGGTTAGTTCACACGTTGCGTAAATGCTGCGGATTTTCCGCAACGGAATTCGCAAATACAGTAGCAGCAAAGTGGATGAGATAAAACAAATCCCATCCACACGATGCGTAAATACTGAGCAGAAAAAACACTCATTAATTGACCTGCGGTGCAGAGTTTTTTTCCGCAGCATGTCAATTGTATTTACGTAAACACTGCTTATTTGTTGCGGGATTTCCCCCATTGAATTCAATAGGGAGGTAAATCCCGCAACAAATAGCAGTTGCGGTTTTTGCGACAGGTTTGTACCATAGGTAGACGCATATTACCTTATTCCACAAGCGTCACTCTCAAGCTATAACTTTTTTCTATTGACCAACGGCAATAGAGTTTGACAAAGGCCGGATTGTGGCCGAAACGTTACAGTTACTGCTTTACTCAAATAAATTTATTTTTGATTATCGACCTAAGGAGTGCTTGAGTTTACCTCTTAAATATTGAAGGGTGGGAACCTTAACCAAAGCACCCAGAAAAACTGCAGAGTGCCACAGATTTTGATCAGACTTTGTACCCTGATAATTTTAGCACTAACAATAAACTGACGAATAGGAATTCTATATGTCCAGCCAGGTTCACGACAATCCCTACCTGTCAGACATTTATGGCATATACTGTCTATATGCCATAGGAGTTCTAGATGAAGACACCTCTTTAAGTTTTATTGATGTCTTTGAAAGTGGTACAATCTGGTCCTCAGACCAAAAAAGTTTGTGCACCCTGCCTAGATTATGTGCCAGGTCAGGTAGCACCCTCCTGCCACTTTTCACTGTTCATCTCTTATTGTATGCACAGAACATGGAATATAGCCTTTGACCTTGATGTCATTTGATCACCCAGCAACTCGATGCTGGAACCACCGTGCCAAATCCAAATCAGTTTATACTTCTTATATTATACTCTTTTCTTTATTTGATTGTTGTGCATATACAGTATATTATCTGCAGCTCCTAGTCTGGGGGACCTGGCCTGTCCAGTCATTAATTTGAATGACCGCCACGTAACACCGCAGTTCCCCTGCAGCAGCAAAAACCAGAGCTTTCCCCAGTGATAACAGCAGATCGCAGGGGTTTAAAAAGTTAAACCAATGTTGATCATCTGATAAGTGTGCGGCCTCATTATAGAAGGGCTTGTTAGACAACCCCTTTAGTTTACATATATCCTTACTCATTAAAACATTTTATCATTTATATAAATACTAAGCAGTCTATTTAGTGGATGAATATTTTGTTTTATAAGCACTAAAGAAACAGCAAGTTACATTTTCAGTTTATCAAAAGTTGCTGCCTTTCACATCTACTATTTCAATAGCACCAGAGATTTTATTTAGTAAGGTTGCTGTAAGTTCCATCCATATGTTTTTGCTGATCTTCGACTTAATGTCACATGTTTATGGTATAACATCTAGTGATATCTAAGATGTATAAAAACCTTGGCCAAGGGCAAAAATGCATCATAGCATTAATTTGTCATGAGATGAATATTGTTGCAGACAGTTCTGCATTTGCAGTTTATTTTATTTATTTCATCTTCTGACTGATATTTTAATTAAAGGCATACAATTATATTTTATTTACATGTAAGCCGGAAAATAGAATTTACAGAACTAAGCAAAAGTCAGAGATCATTGTTTCATTTATTTAATTTACAATTAAAGTATTAATAATTCAGTGTCAGAAAAAAAATAGGTTACGTATATTTATTTTAATTTTATTTTTCTGCTTTTTACTTGTCATCCTACTTCCACTTTAACTGTTGTATCCTTCCAGTTTTATCACCTATAAGCCCATTCCTCCTAACAGAAGGTGTTTCCACGGGTGTCTTTTCGACTGGTGTTTAATGTTCTTACAGTCCTATTGTTGTTAATGGGAAATGTCAACTACAGACTATAGCACATTTTCAGATCTCCAAGTCAGAAGAGGAAAGGCATGGGGCTCCTTCTTAAGATCAGTGGTGGTCACAGGCCACAGCCCTCCCACCAGTGATTTCTTCTGATTTGTGTCAGTGATATGTCAGAAAATGTTTAAAGATGAACCTTCTCTTAGAAAGCAACATATATGATGTTATTATCTTGGATTGACATGGGCAGTTTCACTGCTTGAGCAGATGGATTTACATTTCATTTGCCTTTATAGTTTGATTGTTTGATCATATGGATTACTGTAGGTTCCATTATAGCCTGTTATTGTAAATACCATCATTAAACAGTTAACTTGTGATGATATTTGCTCTAATGGCTTTCCATCCATGCTTTGCTAGTTTATTATCATTGAGCATTCAGCATCGGCTGACAATGCAGTCATTGAAATTTGGAAACTGGTTTCTGCTGAGTGATGTGATTGTATAGGGTACGGCTATCGAAGAAAGAAACTGCAGCACTCAAGATAATCCAAAGAAGTGTATTTGATTTATTCACCAAGCATAAAAACACTTGCAACGTTTCAACCCATACATAACATGCTTGATAAAGACCCATTCATGGGTTGAAACGTTGCAAGTGTTTTTATGCTTGGTGAATAAATCAAATACACTTCATTGGATTATCTTGAGTGCTGCAGTTCCTTTCTTCGATTGCATATTGATTGTCTCCCTTGGACCTGGGATTCTTTACTGCATGTTTGGGGAGTTGTCCTTTCACACTGAAGAATTTTTTGTGGCTGTGCGGCTGTTTTCCTGAATGTCTAGGGTACTGACCGCTTACAAGCAAGCATTGCCACGGTTGTAGGGTAATAGATGGGCACAGTCTGAGGCAACAAGGCAAGAGGTCATCTCAGACCATGAAATGCGTTCCCCTATGTGTGTACTGATCCTCATTTTACTGCCATTCTTAATTTCATACTCATTATAATATCAAGCTAGTATAAAGCAATATTGATCCACATGTTGAGGCTATTTTGAGCTTTATACTCACTATAATATCAAGCTAATAGAAAGTAATATTGCACTATACATTGCTAGCTTTACGTGCCTAACAAAAACAATTGTACCTTGGAGTAACATTAAAATAGATCACAGACGTTCTAGAATATAAATTAAAGAAACATGTTATTGACTGCAATTTTAACAGTTAGAATCACATTATGTATGTAAACGGTAAGATATGTACAATTAAAATGACTTCCTCTACAGTAAATCATACAATATTTGAATCTCTTTTATTACCGACAAAGTGAAAAAAGATGAAAAAGGGAAAGTGTCACAAGATTTAATACATCTGGCCAATTCTATAAAAATTCATTACTGAACCTTTTTCATCTGATGCAGCTCTCAGCAGCTGAACACATACTTTCTGTATAATATTGACATTCTTTTCATATAATTTAAAATGAAGCCTTTTATTAGTCTAGAGGTGCCTGGGGCTGGAAACAATAGTATCTCAGGGAGAGTAATTATTTCAGTTCTATTGTGCGGGATGTTTAAGCCTTTGATTATTTGCGCTGTACTTATAGCTTGCTAATTCTTCAATGATTATTATTATTAATAATAATAATAATAATAATAATAATAAGTACAACTAATATCTGCATTAATTTTGTTCAAGCTACTTAGAAAGTACATGTTGCATTTATCATTAAACATGCATAATATAATCATTGTAAAATAATACCTGATTGTGCTAAACTGGAGTAGTTGCTCACTGGCTTTTACTGTGAGCAATTTTATCTGAGATGTTTTTGTTGCTTTGATAGAAGACAAAGTCACAAAGTGAAGCTAAATATTTCAAATTATCTTCAAATGTCCACGTCCAAGCTATATTATTTGAAACTCACTGAATATATTATTGTGTTCAAAGTAAAAATGTATCAAAAGAGTTCTAGTCATATTGAGTTGGTTATAAAGATGTTATTCCAGGACAAAATGTAAAAATGTCACAATGATACATTTTCGCAGCAGAAAACTATATAAACATTACTAAAAGGAGAAAAATCCATTTATGTATGGTTTGTATTGCTGATTTTTCTATAATTCAAAATAATATGAAAAAAAATGAAATATACAGAATGTTCTAAAAATGAAAAATACTATTTTTCTTCTATCTTGATAAGAAAAGATGGGGTTATAGAAAAGAAATACAGAAAAAATAGGTCTAATAATAAGATTATATCCTACAATAATACCCGTGATATCAAATCACATATTATTATATTACATTTAGTCAGATTCAAGGGATAGAAATTGGAAGCTTATACGTCAAAACATATCATAAACATAATATTTTACTATTTTTATTTATAGTTTTTCTTGTCAGTAACAGAAACTATCCCAACTACTCTTTGTGGTGTGTTTGTTTAGTTTAACCCCTAATGGATAGAACCAAAATTAGTCTGGAGGACCAGAATAATGTTTTTCGTTTTTGTTGCCTCCCATATTACAACAGTCATAACTGATTTTATGGATGAATGAGACCTTGTTTTTTGGCAGGACAAGTTTTAGTTTTCATGGGTACCATTCCGTTTTGTTTAGGCTGTGTTCACGTCAGAGTTGGACTTCCATTCATCGGTTCCGTTCGACCTTTCGTTGGAGGAACCGATGAAAAGTTTGCCGAACGGAAACAATAGTGTTAGGAAATGCTTGTTCCCTTAAGATTACCATGACTACGGTTCTGGCTTCTAGGCGTGTCTGTTTTACCTTGAGCTTATCTCTTTTGTTTGTCTTTCTGCCTGTCATGTGTGGATTAGTATTTAATCCCACCTTCTTCCACCTCTTCCTTGCTTGTGATTCTCCTATCTTCTGGTGTTCTGATCAAGCTCCTGAAGTTTCCTGCACTTCTGACTTCTGGACCTCGTGAATACTGACCTCGGCTTGTCTCTCGTTTACCCTCTGCTTACCGATTCTGATTATCTGCTCCTGGCTGGTTTTGACCTTTGCTTTGCCTGATTACCCCTGGCTTTAGTTTTGGACTTTCATTTAACCCCCTGGCTGTCTGGATTCCAGCTCGGGTTTGCCTGCATTGCACTTCTAATCCAACACAGTACACTGCTAAGGCAACCTGGGTTCTAAGCAGCAAAGACCATCCCACCTTGCGGTCGGCTCTGGCGAACACCTTAGAGTAGCCCTAGACTCTGTAGATCAGAGTGGTTACAGATTTGAGGTTGCGGTTTTACGTGCACGCTCTCTCCTTGCAGACTCCAGCAGCATTTCCATTGATTTCAACAGTAATACTTCCGTTGCAGTTCGTTTCCATTTGTTTCCGTACCGTAAAGTTTCATTTTTCTTTTGCGGAAACAATAGCGTAGTCGATTACGCTAATGTTTCCGCAAAAAAACTGAAACGGAAAAAAAGTCCCTTATTTATGCCATTCACCAATCACCATCAATAATATGTTTACTTTATTGCATGAGCTATTACTGTTATGTGGGTAGAGAACAGATATCATCACAGTATAGCCCTAGAATTCTTTTCAAGTATCCAGACTGCCAGTCCATAAATGTGAACCCCAACAATGACAATTCCAGGGTTTACAGTGATCCACTTCTATTTTTGACAGCGCTATAACCATAATCCTCATTGATCATGGTTTTATTTGTTTGAGTTTTGAATAGTTTATATGGCCAGCTCTTAGTGTTAGAGTGTTGCTGTTAATCACAGTTGTGACATAATGTACATCGAGGTCTTAGAAATTACATACATCTCCCTTGTTTTAAGCATGCACTCCAATCCTTAAAGGGGAAATCCACCCACAAATTAAATGCAGAAGATGGCATTAGTGTTGTCCGGAAGTTAGGGACACTGATTTCCAAACGTATAGAGAGCTAAAACCTTTTGGGCACTGCACAGAGATATTCATCACTGTAAGTGTTGCACAATATTCTAAACATTATGCCATTCAAATCATTAGAGATTTCTTAGAATGCTGTGTTAAATATTACCAGTAGATAACATTTGTATATAGTACCAAGGGGGTTTGGACATTCTATAAAGAACTGCAGCCCCTTTATTTTGAAAATTGGTGGAGGTCTAGGTTATAAATATATCTGGCCATGCCGGAAGTAATTTTTGGATGGAATCCCCATTAAGAAGCCAACTCTTGACCTATCCTGCTTTGTCTTCTGTCACCTAATTTCTAACCTTTCCATTCCTTCAAAGTCTAGAACATTTTGCAGTATTCTTGCTTTCATAAATATTTCACTGCTAATTCTCTAAAGAAACACTTGCAATCTTATTCCTGTGTTATACTACAATAAAATGGCACTCGCAAAAGTTGCAAAGGATTATTTTACTTATAAAACAGCACTCACTTTATATCCTTACTAATGTATTGGGAGATAGTATCTATACTTTTCTAATCCTAGACAACCCTTTTTAATTCTCTTGTAACTACTACAGTGTGCAAAGTTACTGCTGCGCCTAAAAAGCACACTCACTGTTCTCTTTTAAACATGCCATTATAAACCCATTACTGAAAAAAACCTCTTGACCCATCCAGTACTGCTAACTACCGACCTGTCTCTAATCTCCCCTTCATCCCCAAAGTCCTGGAACACCTGGTCTACTCTCGCCTTATCCACTATCTCTCTGTTAATGCCATTCTTGACCCCTTACAATCTGGTTTCCTGCACTCTACACTCCACAGAGACTGCCCTTACTAAAGTCTCAAATGATCTCTTGGTGGCTACATCTAACAACAAATACTCTCTACTGATCCTTCATGATCTCTCTGCAGCCTTTGAAACTGTAGACCACCAACTCCTACTTAACATGCTGCACTCTATTGGCCTTAAAGACACGGCTGTCTCTTGGTTTTCTTCCTATCTCTCTGACCGCTTGTTCAGTGTGTCATTTGCTGGTTCTACTTATTCTCCTCTTCCCCTTGCTATCGGGGTTCCTTTATTATCAGTCCTATGTCTGCTCCTCTTTTCTCTATACACAGTCCCTATTGGACAAACCATCAGCAGATTTGGTTTCCAGTACTATCTCTACGCTGATGAAATCCGATTAAATGCCTCTTCCCAAGACATCACCCCTGCTCTAATACAAAACACCCGTGATTGTCTGTCCGCTGTCTCTAACATCATGTCCTCTCTCTATCTGAAACTGAACCTTTCTAAAACTGAGCTACTTGTGTTCCCACCATCTACTAACCTATCTAAACCTGATGTCTCCATCTCAGTGTGTGGTACTATCATAACTCCTAGGCAGCACGCTCGCTGTATTGGGGTTATTTTTGACTCAGATCTTTCCATTACTTTGCACATTCAATCACTTACACGCTCCTCTCACTTTCACCTCAAAAACATCAGAAGCCACCCTTTTCTTACTGTGGAAACAACCAAAACTTTCATTGTTGCTCTGATTCACTCTCGTCTTGACTACTGTAATGCATTACTAATCGGTCTTCCCCTGACTAAACTCTCCCCTCTCCAATCTATCCTCAATGTAACAGCCAGGCTCATCTTTCTGACTAACCGCTACACCAACGCCTCTACCTTCTGCCAGTTACTGCACTGGTTGCCCATTCCCTTCAGAATTAAATTCAAACGTATTACTCTCACCCACAAAGCTCTCCACAGTGCTGCACCTCCTTACATCTCCTCCCTCATCTCTGTCTACCACCCTACATGTGCTCTTCGTTCTACAAACGACCTTAAAGGCATGGTGTCGCCCCAAAAACATGTTTTTTTTTTAAAATTTAAACATTTAGTGTGTGGGTGATTAAACATTGTTCAAATTTTTTTTATTTTTTTCGCGAGTCAGGAAATATTATAAATTTTTTCAAATTTATAATACTACCCATTTTTGGTCACTAGATGGAGCTGTTTGGAGCTAGTTCCCAAAATTGCAGCATTGCAACATTGGGTTAAAAGCTATCGCTCTAGTGAGCTCTCAGCATCCCCCCCTCCTTTATCCTGGCTAGTGCCGGGATAAACGAGGGGTTTGAAAGGTGTAACCTCCTACACTGTGTGTCGCCATTTTTTGAGGTAACCCACAGTGTAGTAGGTTTACATGCAGTAGTAAACACACACAAACACTAACATACATTGAAATCGCTTACCTGCTCCTGCCGCCGCGGCCCGTCCGCTCCCTTTGCTGCCGCTGTTCCATGTGCACTTGTCCGGAAGCCGCGACCGGAAGTAGTAATATTACTGTCCAGCCGCGACTTCCGGTCCACAGGAAAATGGCGCCGGACGGCGCCAATTTCGAATAGGACTGTGTGGGAGCGGCGCATGCGCAGTTCCCACACAGACGCCGTACACGGCAGTCAATGGGACGGGAGCCGTTCGCAGTCCCTATGGGACTGTGGCTGCCGTATTCCATGTCTGTGTGTGTCGTTAATCGACACACACAGAAATGGAACAAAAAATGGCAGCCCCCATAGGGAAGAAAAAGTGTGAAAATAAGAAACAGTAAAACACAAACACACAAATGTAAATAAACGTTTATATTAAGGCACTAACATCTTTAACATATAAAAAAATTATTTGTGATGACACTGTTCCTTTAAACTAAAATCCTCCATAATCTGAACCTCCCACTCCTGTCTCCAAGATTTTTTTTCGTGCTACACCAGTCCTCTGGAATGTGCTACCCCATACAAATTAGATGAATTCCAAATATCCACAGTTTTAAACATACCCTAAAAACACATCTTTTTAGACAGGCCTATAACATTCCCTAATCTGACTCCTTTCACTGGCCCCCCCTTTTATATTAGTCATGAGTACTTGACTCCCTCATTCAACAGTATACCCCACACTCCTTGCACCCTAATGCACTTTATATCTGTCATATACAGATACTGGCTGGTGACCAGCTCATGCAGCTTTTTGTGTACCACACCATACGTATAAAAGATGACTGGACCATTGTACTTAGCAAGCACTTTGTTTACATTTTGTGTGTCCCTTATTTTCTCATAGATTGTAAGCTCTTGCGAGCAGGGTTCCCACACCTCTTTTTTTAATTGTAAATTGGTTTTGTCACTATGTATTGTCTCATATTGTCTGTACATGAACTCTTTAAAGTGCTGCGAATTATGTTGGCACTATATAAATAAAGATTATTATTATTATTATTATTATTATTATTATTATTATTAATAAAACTTGTCTTTATATTTCTACTTTCAATATGTCTTCAGCTTAAGAATAAATGCATTATTTAACCTTATTCTACTGATAATGCTATCATCTCTTGCCCTCAATATGACTATCGTAAAAAAGCATTTACACAGGCCAATGATCAGGCAAATGAGCGTTCATATGAACGCTCATTTCCAATCATTGCCCCTTGTAAACATCTTTTATGTAGCACTAAATATTATAGTTGCTGTCGAAATTACGAAAATGTATGGGGACGAACGATCGCAGTAAGTAACGATCGTTCCTCCCCATACATAACAATTCATTGCTCCTTGTGAAAGGAGTAAAGAAACGCAGATTAACAAGCTGTCTCTTTGATCGGCACTCGTTGATCGGCCCCTTATTGGCTCATGTAAAAGGACTCCAACACTCTATCAATCAGTTACCTATCTGTTAAGTTAACTAAATTAAATACCCGTCAAGCCAATATGTATTCAGCAGCAAGGTTTATTTTTCCAGTCTACTTTACGACAGTAAAAAAATAGGTGGCACTCCCAAAAATAAAGCAAAGTACATTCCAGTATATGTCAAACCACTACATAAACACTGGACATTTCGTTCTTCCCGGATCTTTTTCAATGGTTATCTATAACAACAACTTAGCTACATATTAGTACTGTTAATAAAATAAAATGGAACTAACTAGAAAAAGTCAATCCTAAATTACATTATTAAAGGGGATCCTAATGATACAGGTTCTTGTATATATCCACTTACAGAGCAACATTACCGTGCTAAGGTGAATATTGTCTCACGTTCTAGATAAGTCTGTCAGCATATCTGTAATAAACAAAAAAAAGGAAGTGAATGAAAAGAACTAAGGAGACAGAAATTGTAGTTCGTGTATCCAAAAAGACCCTCAATTATATCGATTTGAAGAAATTTCTCATTGGGAATTACGCACTAGATATAACTTTATATCCTTGTGGGAACCATGGAAAGCATTCCGAAACTTTACCTGACTGTATTGATTAATTTGACTATCTTATTATGTACGTATATGCTATAAGTGCAATGATATCCCGTAATACCAAAGATAATTCTATATTCTTAAGTATAGGCTCATCTTTTTGTCTCTATGGAATGTCCAGATTATATTGCATGGATTGTATGTGGAATGTGCCAAGTTTCTTCAAAAACTGTGTACCTTCACAATACAGACACTATATATATATATATATATATATATATATATATATATATATATATACATATACATATATATATATATATATATATATACAGTACTGTGCAAAAGTTTTAGGCAGCTGTGGAAGAATGCTTTCAAAGATAGAAGTGTTAATAGTTGTTTTTTTTATCAATGAACAAAATCCAAAGTGAATGAATAGCAGAGAAATCTAAATCAAAACAATATTTGGTGTGACCACCGTTTGCCTTCAAAACAGCATATATTTTTATATATGCTGTTTTGAAGGCAAACGGTGGTCACACCAAATATTGTTTTGGTTTAGATTTCTCTGCTATTCATTCACTTTGGATTTTGTTCATTGATAAAAACAACTATTAACACTTCTATCTTTGAAAGCATTCTTCCACAGCTGCCTAAAACTTTTGCACAGTACTGTATATATATATATATATATATATATATATATATATATATATATATATATATATATATATAGTGTCTGTATTGTGAAGGTACCAAGCACATTAGCTACTTGGTGTATTTTATTTTTATTTAACACCCTAACACCAATTTAGAAATGTCAATCACTACCACTAGAGATTGAATATTTTACACTGCTGGTTGGGCCAATTAAACATGCCTAGTGGCTTTTTTGTGAAAAGCACATGCTCACAGCTTCAGTAGTTTAAAGTGCACAATTTTGTATGACCTACTAGAAGCTGAATAGCTGGAAGCAAATAACTTAGTCTGAAATTTCAAGAGATTCCAGACTGACCTAAAAGAAGGAATGCAAATATTGAACCTATCATGCCAAAAATGCAATGACTGAACCATTGTTTAATGTTACTGTTAAGAACAGCTTAAAAGTAAATTAAAAACCATATATAAAAATTTCTATACATATCATTTCCATCACATTCTGTTAAAAAAATCACAAGTAATATCTATGTGATAATGACACACTAGCAATAGTATAATATTAATGTATCTTGCCTAATGCATTTACATGTATTATACTGTATATCTTGTCCAATATACTCTATACATACATACATACATACATATACATCTTTATTTGAAGAATTATTTCCATTTAGAAGCCAACATTTACGAAGATTGGTGCTTTTTTTTTTTTACACCAGTCTAGGTGAAGAAAATAGTGATTAACCACAAATTTAATAAAGAGCTCATAGCAGGCATAGATTTGTGCCTTTTCCAATGATTTCACCTAATACATATGACATAAACTACATCTTCTTGGAGACCATGCTCATTTTCTCATCACTCTTCAAATTTAAAAGTTGTTTGCAAATCAAATATTTTGGGGACGTAGTTTAAACCAAAAACTGGAGTAAACTGCTTAGTAAGTCTGGGCCAATACATCCAGTTGTATAATTAGAAATTCTTTATTTTACTTACTATGAATGTCATAAATCAACCTCGTATTGTTCTGTATACTACTGATTAAAATGATCAAATACTTATTTGAACAACCTGTTGGCGCATTGCGCCATAATTGTACGGCACCGGCAGGAGTAAGCTACTGAAAATTTACAAGAAAACTTTACCTATGCAATCAGGAATGTTAATGCAGCTGTCAATCATGATCACACTTCCGCTCTAACAGCAGGGAACAGCGAAACCTCTGATCTCTGCCATTTAACCCAATCTATGCCATGCCATTGATAAGGTAGATCGAAGTGGGGATTTCCTGTGAAGAGACCCTAGGGCTGTCTTTTAGTATAGCCAGTTGTTAGGCATACTTATGGATGCAACTGTCTGTGTATTTTACATACACAGTGAAATATTCTAGGATATATGTACTGTATATGTTAGCATATTACAAAGTAAAATAAAAAAAAGATCAATACAAAAATCGCTTTATAGGATTAACCCCTTAATACCGAAGGTATTTTAAACCTTAATGACCAAGCAATTTTTTAAGTTTTTCCATCGTCGCATTCAAAGAGCTATAACTTTTTCTAGGGTGTAACCCATCTGGTCCCGGAGCCTTGTGCACATTTATTTTATTTAATTTAGCTTGGACCATCTCTACATTCATCCAATTCAGTATATCAACTGATATATTAACAGCACTGGCACCGGCTACATCAGCTGCTCTTTCTTCTGTTGTATATACAGAGCTAAAGAACCCATTTAGTAACTCTGCCTTCTCTTGATCCCCTGTGATCAACTCCCCATTACCATTATCTAGGGGTCCTACATGTTCAGACCTTGGCTTTTTTGCATTTATATGCTTGAAGAATTTTTTAGGATTTGTTTTACTATCCTTGGCCACCCGCCTTTCATTTTGTATTTTTGCTAATTTTATTACATTTTTACAGATTTTATTAAGCTCTTTATATTTTACAAAGGCTACAGCTGTACCCTCAGATTTGTATTTTTTAAATGCCCTTTTTTTGTCATGTATTGCCCCTTTCACATAGGGTGTAAGCCATGTGGGGTTTAATTTGAGTCGTTTATACTTATTACCTGTAGGAATAAATTTTGCACTATAATAACTCAAAGTAGATTTGAAAATCTCCCATTTATCATTTGTTCCATTATTTGACATTAGTTCTTCCCAGTCTATATCCTGAATTGCAGCCCTCATCCTGGGGAAATTGGCTTTCTTAAAATTAAATGTTTTTGCCCTCCCAGCCTGCGTTTGTTTTTTACAGTATAGGTAAAATGTAACTATATTGTGATCACTGTTACCGAGGTTTTCACGAACATTGACATTCCCAACAAGATCTGCATTATTAGAAATGACCAGATCCAACAGAGCTTCACCTCTAGTCGGGTCTTCCACAAACTGGCCCATAAAATTTTCCTGCAACAGGTTGAGGAAATGTCTCCCCTTTGCAGTTGAAGCCGAACCATGACACCAATTAATATCCCGGAAATTAAAATCTCCCATTATCACTACAGTAACCGCCTGTGCAGCCCGCTCCATCTGTTTATATATCTGACCTTCCATCTCCTCAGTTATATTGGGGGGTCTATAGATTACACCAAAAGTAATTTTTTCAGTGTTTACCTCCCTTTCTAGTTCCACCCACAAGGTTTCAACCTCCTCACAGTCTTCACCCACTATTGTCTCTTTCACACTCGCCTTCATATCACTTCTCACATACAGACATACACCACCACCTTTCCTATTTGTCCTGTCTTTACGAAAAAGTGTAAAACCCTGTAGATTTACAGCCCAGTCATGTGAAGAGTCCAGCCATGTTTCAGCAACACCAACTATATCTATATTTTCTTCCAGTATCAAGGCCTCCAGCTCCCCCATTTTGCTTGCTAGACTTCTGGCATTTGTGAACATACACTTTAACTTGCCTGTCAGTTTTTCCAGGTACTGGAAAAAAACCTGTAATTTCGCCTTTTTTTTTGCATCTTAATTTTGCGCCGTGTGGTATAAATAACATAATAACTTCATTCAGCGCATCATTACGTTTGCGGCGATATCAAATTTATAAAGGTTTTTTTATGTTTTCCTACTTTTACACTGTAAAAACACTTTTTTTTCAAAATAATTTGTTTCTGTGTCGCCATACTTTAAGAGCTACAACTTTTTTATTTTTTGACCGATGCAGCTGTATGAGG
Organism: Rhinoderma darwinii; assembly: GCF_050947455.1. Classification (NCBI taxonomy): domain Eukaryota; kingdom Metazoa; phylum Chordata; class Amphibia; order Anura; family Rhinodermatidae; genus Rhinoderma; species Rhinoderma darwinii. Next base: position 81,843,660 of record NC_134691.1, read on the forward strand.
GCTTTATTTTTTGCGGGAAGACTTGTCTTTTTTATTGGTACCATTTTGGAGTAGATGCGACTTTTTGATCACTTTTTATCACATTTTTTTGAGGGTAGAATGAACCGAAAACCTCAATTCTGGCGGTTTACTATTTTATTTTTTATGGCGTTCAGCATGTGGGTTAGATAATGTAATCATTTTATAGTTGGGTTCGTTACGGACATGGCGATACCAAATATGAGTAACTTTAACTAAGTGAGTTTTTAACTTTTTTTTACTTGGGACATTTATTTATTTATTTCAAACTTTATTAAACTTTTTTTTTAGTCCCACTAGGTGACTATACTGTGTGATATTTTGATCACTATTTTAATACACTGCAATACTTTTGTATTGCAGTGTAGTATTGCCTGTCAGTGTAAAACTGACAGGCACCTGTTAGGTAATGCCTCTGGCACGGCCTAACAGGCAATCACTAAAGTCAGACCTAGGGGCCTTTGTTAGGCCCCCAGGCTGCCATAGAAACCATTGGCACCCCGCGATGCACGCAGGATGCCAGTGGGGTGAGAGAGGGAGCTCCCTCCCTCACTGTTGAGTGCCGCCTCTGAGGGGTTAAATATGATCGGAGACCATGGCTAGTGGTCTCCGATCGTTGCCCTGAAGCCTGAGGCTGTTACAAACTTCCACTGCACCCCGCTCGATGCAGGAAAAGTTCTTCTGAAGTGCCGACGTGAAAAGGCAGCGCTTCAGAAGAACTACCCCAAACGGACGACGTAGAAACACTATACGCCGGTCGTTAAGGGGTTAAAAAAAACTAAATAAATAACGTTTAACAAAAGAAAAGAGGAAAAACCTATACAACACATATAATACTATTAACCCGTTAATGACCAGCCTATTTTAAACCTTAACGACCAAGGTATTTTTTAAATTTTTCCATCGTCGCATTCCAAGAGCTATAACTTTTTTTATTTTTGTGTCAACATAGCTGTATAAGGTCTTTTTTTTGCAGGACAAGTTGTATTTGTTAATAACACCATTTTGGTGTACATATTATTTATTGATTAACTTTTATTAACTTTTTTTGGGGGGGGGTAGAAAAAAACCTAGGGGACTTTAATATGCGATCATCCGATCGCTTTTATAATACACTGCAATACTTTTGTATTGCAGTGTATTACTACCTGTCCGTTTAAAACGGACAGGCATCTGCTAGGCCATGCCTCTGGCATGACCTAGCAGGCATTCACTACAGGCAGACATGGCGGCCTTTATTAGGCCCCTGGCTGCCATCAGAGACACAGACACTCGGCGATCTTATCAGCACTCAGATGCGGTGCTCGCTATTGAGTGCCGCATCTGAGGGGTTAAACGGGTGAGATCGATACTTATATCGACCTCACCCGTTCGAACAGGGATGCCCCCAGCCCTCAGCTACCTCTGGTAGCTGAGAGCAGGGAGATTTAACGGCTCCCTGCTCTGTTTATTTATTCTGATGCAGCGCCATGAAAAGCCGTATGCATCAGAATAAAGCCCATGAAAAGGTGTATTGGCGGTCACTAACAGTTTAAGATGATTGGTGAACAGCAAAACAAAACAAAAAAAATACTATGGAGAAATTGTTTTTGTCTACATTTCCCCTATATTATAAATTAATCGTAATAAATTGTTCCCTAACAAAGTACAACTAATTCCACAAAAAAAACATGGCCTCATAAAGCCATGTAAACACTAAAAAGTTATGACAATCAGAAAGGGGAAAGGCAAAAATAAAAAAAAATCATTCGATTCTGAAGGCCAAAAATGTCTGGATCCTGAAAATGTAATACCTATGTTTAACAAAATATTTAACCCCTTCCCGACATTTGTCATATAGATCCATCATGGAAAGCTGGTGCTTCCCACATTTTGCCGTATCCATACAACAAACGGATGACACGGGCTCAGAGGTTAGAGGTTGGTAGCAGATCAGCAGCCCTGCAATGCGATTGCAGGGCTGCCAACAGCTGCTATGGCAACAGGAGGCTTAGCAATGGCTTCATGCGCTGCCATTACGGAAGCCAATTAGGTCCTGTCCGGTGGAGGAGCCTAATCGGCTTGCTGTCATTAAATGACTGATAGATCTAATAAATTGCCCTACATAGGTAGTTGAATCACTGGAATAGGACTAGAGTTTCGTTTAAAATGTAACTTTTACTTGTAACATATTTAAAAAGTGTGTAAAACAAATGACACACCAGGACAAGACTGTTTACAAAAAAATCTTCCTTGTAGTACAGGAGATATAGTGCTCAATGCAAAAAAAGTCAATTCAATATTGGTGATATCATCATTTCTTTGCAGAGTTAAAGAAAAATGCTCCAAATTGTTGCAAAACAAGTGAGTGATCTATTTCCCAGGAGGATATATATAAATCTCTGTGGGGTAATGACCCCTCCTACCCGTTCCGTAGTGTGTTAAAGTCCTGTTCCGTTCTTATGGCTGGGGACTGGGAAGCCTCACTTGTTTCCTTTATATGATTATAGGCAATCAATCATTATTTTCTCCCGACGCGTTTCCTTATGGCCAGAATTCCTCAGGGGAGATAAGGCCAGATAACCTCCTTGACAGGGGGCACAAATGAAGTTGGAGCTGTATTGAAGTTTCAATCTTCTGCAGTGGCAGAGATTCCTCATAGCACTTGTTTCCTCGTGCTGGAGTAAACGCTGGTTCCGGCGTGTGACGTCCTCACCCACATGTGTTTTCTATTGCTCTTTATACAGGTTATTCCCTCCCTCATTGTGCACTCCTCCAGTGACGTATCCAGGGGAGTGCCCCATAGTTGAAGCTGATACAGAACGGAATCCAGAGCACCTCCCATTGGGTGGTGTCTGTCAGTGACTCCGTGTTGTCCAGCTCCTTCTACCACAATCACGGACCACTGCCTCTGTGATTGCTGCTGCTGGACATGAACAACTGTCAAAGACAGTTAAATCACCCTCAGCAAACAGCAAATCAGCTTGCGTTACCGCATGCATTCACAATGTGAAGCACTGGGTCTGATTCACATTGTGAATGCATGCGGTAACGCAAGCTGATTTGCTGTTTGCTGAGGGTGATTTAACTGTCTTTGACAGTTGTTCATGTCCAGCAGCAGCAATCACAGAGGCAGTGGTCCGTGATTGTGGTAGAAGGAGCTGGACAACACGGAGTCACTGACAGACACCACCCAATGGGAGGTGCTCTGGATTCCGTTCTGTATCAGCTTCAACTATGGGGCACTCCCCTGGATACGTCACTGGAGGAGTGCACAATGAGGGAGGGAATAACCTGTATAAAGAGCAATAGAAAACACATGTGGGTGAGGACGTCACACGCCGGAACCAGCGTTTACTCCAGCACGAGGAAACAAGTGCTATGAGGAATCTCTGCCACTGCAGAAGATTGAAACTTCAATACAGCTCCAACTTCATTTGTGCCCCCTGTCAAGGAGGTTATCTGGCCTTATCTCCCCTGAGGAATTCTGGCCATAAGGAAACGCGTCGGGAGAAAATAATGATTGATTGCCTATAATCATATAAAGGAAACAAGTGAGGCTTCCCAGTCCCCAGCCATAAGAACGGAACAGGACTTTAACACACTACGGAACGGGTAGGAGGGGTCATTACCCCACAGAGATTTATATATATCCTCCTGGGAAATAGATCACTCACTTGTTTTGCAACAATTTGGAGCATTTTTCTTTAACTCTGCAAAGAAATGATGATATCACCAATATTGAATTGACTTTTTTTGCATTGAGCACTATATCTCCTGTACTACAAGGAAGATTTTTTTGTAAACAGTCTTGTCCTGGTGTGTCATTTGTTTTACACACTTTTTAAATATGTTACAAGTAAAAGTTACATTTTAAACGAAACTCTAGTCCTATTCCAGTGATTCAATTATTAATTATTGTAGAGTATACAAAATATCAAGTCCTGCGGTGGAAGGCTTCAAATATACCACTAACACCTTACACCTACATAGGTAGTGCAATGTATTAGCAAATAAATAACAGACAGTTGGACCTTCAAGTCCATAGTGGGACTAAAAAAAAGTGTAAAAAAAGTAAAAATAAAAGTTGTAAAAAGTAAAATAAACATTTCAAGTAATAAAATAAAACACAATCGCCCTTTTTCCATTTTCAAGTCCTTTATTATTGAAAAAATAAAAATAAACCATACATATTTGGTATCGCTGGGACCGTAATGGCCTGAACTATATAAATATTATGTTATTTATTTCACGCAGTGAACGGCGTAAAAAACAATGCCAGAATTTCTGTTTTTTGGTCAGTTTGCCCTACAAAAATTGGAATAAAAAGTGATCAAAAAGTCGGCATGTGTCCAAAAATAGTAACTATAAAAACTATAGCTCATCTCGCAAAAAACAAGACCTCATACTGCTCTGTCGACTAAATGTAAAAAGTTATGGTTCTCACAACATGGCAACAGAAAAAAAATACATTCTTTTTGCAAAAGTAATTTTATTGTGCAAAAAGTTGTTAAACATAAAAAAGTAACATAAATTTGGTATCGCCAGAATCGTACTGACCCGCAGAATAAAGCTAACATGTAATTTATAAGTCATGGTGAATGCTGTTTAAAAAAAACTAAAATACTATGCCAGAATTGTTGTTTTTAGGTCACCTTGCCTCCCAAAAAATAGGATAAAAAGTGATAAAAAATCGCATGTACCCCAAAATGGTACCAATAATAACTACAGCTCCTCTCGCAAAAAAAACAAAAACAGCCCTCATACCTCTACGTCTATGAAAAAATAAAATTAGTTAAGGCTCCAATAAGTCAGGAAATAAAATGTTGCAGTTGTGCAGGCCCATTGGGAAAATGTCATCTGTTTCAAGAGGCGATTTATCAAGGCCCTAAAATTAGGGAACAAGGAAGGGTAGGGCCCAAACATATCTGCTGGAAGTGAGGGTGCTCGTATTATACCAGGACAACACTTCCCAGCAAAATTCTCCAAACTGCAAAGGTGCGGAATGTGGACCATAAGGGGGATAAGAAAAGACACCATTTATTAGTGCGACACTGGCCTGTGCATAAAGGATTGATTCACAGCGTAACACATATCTATGGATTATTTTATTGCTTTTTTTAACCCATTATTATACCACCTGACTTTGCTCCCGATGTACTCTGCCCAGCTTACATGTACTCCCCCCCATTATAAACTAAAATACCAGTAAAACTGAAAACAAAACTACTGCCAACCAAAATCCACGCTCCAAAAGCCAAATGGCGCTCCCTTCCTTCTGAGCCCTACAGTTTACTTCCACATATAAGGAATCGCCATACCCACGAGAACCCTTTTAACAATTTTTGGGGTGTGTGTCTCCAGTGGCACAAGCTGGGCACGACATATTTGCCACTGCAATGGCATATCTAGGGAAACATTTCAACTTTTACTTTGCACCATCCGCAGCGCAATCATTTATGGAAAACATCTGTGGGGTGAAAATCCTCACTACACCCCTTAAGCGGTGTGGTTTCCAAAATGGGGTCACTTCTCATGGGTTTCTTTTATTATTTCACATCAGAGCCTCTGCAATTGGGAACCAATACTTTGTAAATCGCCAAATTAGGCCTCAATTTCGCATTGTACTCTTTCACTCCGGAGCCTGGTCGAATGTCCAGGCAAAAGATTAGGGCCACATGTTGGGTGTTTCTAAAACCGGGAAACACAGGATAATAATTAGAGAGCTGTCTTGTTATGGCGCACAAGCTGGGCACCACATATTGGCATATCTGTGGAAAAATTCCCATTTTCACTCTGCAACGTCGGGTGCACACTAATTTCGGCAAAACACCTGCGGGATTAACATGCTCACTACACCTCTAGGTCAATACCTTGAGGGGTGTAGTTTCCAAAATGGGGTCACTTCTCGGGGATTTCCACTGTTTTAATACCACAGGGGCTTTGCAAATGTGACATAGAAACGAATAAAACAAAATCTGTATTCCAAAAGCCAAATGGTGCTAATTCCCTTCTGAGCCCTACCGTGTACTCAAACAGTAGTTTATGATCATATAGGGGGTATTGCCGTACTCTGGAGAAATTGCATTACAAATGTTAGGGGTTCTTTTTTTTCCTTTATATGTTGAGAAAACTACGTCTTATTGAGGAAAAAGGATATTTTTTATTTTCACTGCCCAATTCTAATACAATCTATGAAACACCTGTGGGGTCAAAATGCTCACTACACCCCTAGATGAAGTCTTCAAGGGGTATAGTTTCGTAAATGGAGTCACTTTTGGGTAGTTTCCACTGTACTGTTACCTTAGGGGCTTTGCAAGAGCAACATAGTGTCAAGAAACCAATCCAGAAAAATCTGTGAAACAAAAGCCCAATGGTGCTCCTTCTCTTCTAATCATTGAGCCCAAATAGCAGTTTATGACCACATGTGGGGTATTTCCGTACTCCAGAGAAGTTGCTTTACAAATGTTGTGGTTCTTTTTTTCCTTTATTTGTTGAGAAAATGAAAAATTTTGAACTAGAGCTACGTCTTGTTGAAGAAAAAGGATTTGTTTTATTTTCACTGCCCAATTCTAATAAAATCTATGAAACCCCTGTGGGCTCAAAATACTTACTACACCCCTAGATGAATTCCTCAAGGGGTGTAGTTTTGTAAATGGGGGTCACGTTTTGGTAGTTTCCACTGTACTAGTACCTTAGGGGCTTTGCAAAAGCAATATTGTGCCAAGAAATCAATCAAGCAAAATCTGTACTCCAAAAGCCAAATGGCGCTCCTTCTCTTTTGAGCCCTGCCGTGTGTACAAACAGCAGTTTATGCCCACATATGGGGTATTTCCATACTCCAGAGAAGTTGCTTTACAAATGTTAGGGGGCTTTTTCATCTTTATTCCTTGTGGACATTGTTGTTTTTTTTAGCTATATTACATCTTATTGGAAAAAAATTAATTTTTTTAATATCCACATCCAAATTCTAATAGAATCTATGAAACACCTGTTGGTGCAAAATGCTCACTACACACGTAGATGAATTCCTTGTGGGGTGTAGTTTCCAAAATGGGGTCTTTTTTGGGGTGTTTCCTTTGTTTTGGTATCACAAGACCTCTTCAAACCTGACATGGTGCCTAAAATATATTCTAATAAAAAGAATACCCCAAAATCCTCTAGGTACTCCTTTGCTTCTGAGGCCGGTGCTTCAGTCCATTAGAACAATAGGGTCACATGTGGGATATTTCTAAAAACTGCGGAATCTGGGCAATAAATATTGAGTTGCATTCCTCTGGTAAAAAGCTTCTGTTTTACAGAACAAACTGGATTAAATATGAATTTCTGCAAAAAAAATAACATTTGTAAATGTCACCTCTATTTTGCTTTAATTCTTGTTAAAACGCCTAAAGGGTTAAGAAACGTTTTAAATGCTGTTTTGAATACTTTGAGGGGTGCAGTTTTTAAAATAGGGTGACTTATGGGAGTTTGTATTGTATAGGCCCCTCAAATCCACTTCAGAACTGAATTGGTCCCTGTAAAAACAGCCTTTTGAAATATTCCTGAAAATGTGAGAAATGTCTGCTAAAGTTCTAAGCCTTGTAACTTCCTAGAAAAATAAAAGGATGTTCAAAAAACGATGCCGATCTAAAGTAGGCATATAGGGGATGTTAATTAGCAACTATTTTTTGTGATATTACTATCTGTCTTACAAGCAGATACATTTGAATTTTTTAAATTTTTTGCTAAATTTTGGTGTTTACCAGACGTGACTCACCCGATGTGATTCACCGTTAGGTGGAGCCAGGAGGTCATGCAGCGGCGGCATTCTGACTGGGATCGGTGCCGGCCCGGGAGTAGATCATGTTCAGGTGACTGGACAAGTCCACTAACTGGCCGGCACCGACCCCAGTCAGAAAGCTGCCGCATGACCTCCTGGCTCCTCCTAAGGCTGATCGCTGCTGCAGCCATCCGGCATACAGGGCGCCTGTCAGCAGCGATCAGCTGTTTTGATATGGCTGCTCTGCGGCGCCCCCCTTCCCTACATCGTAGCTCAGGGCACATTCCCCGCCTGCCCCCCTCTAGCTACGCCCCTACAAGTAGTGCACAGTCGAGTGAATGAGGCCAAGTCTGGTCAGAGACGTGAAGGCGCGTTAGAGTGAGGAGTGCTGCGTGTCCTGATGGACAGATGGACGTAGGCTGATACTACATTTTCACTTCAGCAGGCGCTACAGGGGATAACAGCTAATTACTTGGGTTTTTGAAGAAACTTCCATCCACATTGCTAACAATGTGCAATCATACTTAGTAAGTAAGCATAAACTCATGAAGGAAATCATTTTAGGATAAATTTGTGCATGGCTAAGTAGGCAGCTGTGTTTGTCTGTTTTATATTTTGAATTTATTACAAGTATAATTTAATAAACCATAGACTATTTTTCAACCTTAGGGCCTGTTCACATCAGCGTTGGCTTTCTGTTGAGGGGTTCCGTCAGAGGTTTCCATCGTGAGAACCCCTCAACGGAAAGGCAAATGGAAACCTTATCTTCCGTTTGCATCACCACTGATATCAATGGTGACGGAAACATTGCTAATGGTTTCCGTTTGTCACGATTCCGTCAGGTGTCAGTTTTTTTGACTGAATCAATAGCGCAGTCGGAACCCCTCAATGGAAAGCCAACGCTGATGTGAACAGGCCCTTATTAACATAAAACACTTGAACTGGAGCAAAGGATTAACATCAAGGTAAAAACAAAGCACTGGGCAGAGAGCAAACAGGGCTACATACATGTTTATATACAGAACAATGCAGCCTAAACTCAATAATATATCTGTTACATAGTTACATATAGTTACATAGTTAGTACGTCTGAAAAAGACACATGTCCATCAAGTTCAACCAAGGGATGGGAAAAGGGAAGGAAAAATTTCTACACATAGGAGTTAATACTTTTTTGTTCTAGGAAATTATCTAACCCTTTTTTAAAGCCATCTACTGTCCCTGCTGTGACCAGCTCCTGCGGTAGGCTATTCCATAGATTCACAGTTCTCACGGTAAAGAAGGCTTGTCGCCTCTGCAGGTTGAACCTTTTTTTATCCAGACGGAGGGAGTGCCCCCTTGTTTTTTGAGGGGGTTTTACAAGGAACAGGATTTCACCATATTTTTTGTATGTGCCATTAATATATTTATATAAGTTAATCATGTCACTCCTTAGTCGTCTTTATTCAAGGCTAAATAGGTTTAATTCTTTTAATCTTTCCTCATAACTTAAATTCTCCATGCCCCTAATTAGCTTCCTTGCTCTTCTTTGTATTTTTTCCAACTCCAGCGCATCCTTTCTATGAACTGGAGCCCAGAACTGAACTGCATATTCTAGATGAGGCCTCACTAATGCTTTGTAAAGTGGCAATATTACATCCCTGTCCCGTGAGTCCATGCCTCTTTTAATACACGACAATATCCTGCTGGCCTTTGAAGCAGCTGATTGACACTGCATGCTGTTATTGAGTTTATGATTTACAAGTACACCCAGATCCTTCTCAACAAATGAATTCGCCAGTGTAGCTCCCCCTAGGACATATGATGCATGCAGGTTGTTGGTACCCAGATGCATAACTTTACATTTATCTACATTAAACTTCATCTGCCAAGTGGACGCCCAAACACTTAGTTTGTTTAAATCTGCCTTCAATTCATGAACATCTTCCATAGACTGAACTATATTACATAGCTTGGTGTCATCTGCAAAAATAGAAATAGTGCTATTAATCCCATCTTCTATATCATTAATAAATAAATTGAATAATAGTGGTCCCAGCACTGAACCCTGGGGTACACCACTTATTACCGGGGACCGTTCAGAGTAGGAATCATTGAGCACAACTCTCTGGATACGGTGCTTGAGCCAATTCTCAATCCAATTACAAACTATATTTTCTAAACCTATAGTCCTTAATTTACCCATTAGGCGTCTATGGGGGACAGTGTCAAATGCCTTTGCAAAGTCCAAAAACACTAAATCCACAGCGGCCCCTCTGTCTAGGCTTCTGCTCACCTCTTCATAAAAACAGATTAGGTTAGTTTGACAACTTCTGTCCTTAGTAAAACCGTGCTGGCTGTCACTTATAATACTATTTTTTGTCACATAATCCTGTATATAGTCCCTCATTAGCCCCTCAAACATTTTCCCCACGATGGATGTTAAGCTTACTGGTCTATAATTACCCGGGGAAGACCTAGAGCCCTTTTTGAAAATCGGCACCACATTTGCGCTGCGCCAGTCCCTTGCCACTATACCAGTCACTAGAGATTCTCTGAATATTATGAAAAGGGGGACAGAAATAACTGAACTAAGCTCTTTAAGAATTCTAGGGTGTAACCCATCTGGTCCCGGGGCCTTGTGCACATTTATTTTATTTAATTTAGCTTGGACCATATCTACATTCATCCAATTCAGTATATCAACTGATATATTAACAGCACTGGCACCGGCTACATCAGCTGCTCTTTCTTCAGTTGTATATACAGAGCTAAAGAACCCATTTAGTAACTCTGCCTTCTCTTGATCCCCTGTGACCAACTCCCCATTACCATTATCTAGGGGTCCTACATTTTCAGACCTTGGCTTTTTAGCATTTATATACTGCAGATGTACCCTCAGATTTGTATTTTTTAAATGCCCTTTTTTAGTCATGTATTGCCCCTTTCACAGAAGGTGTAAGCCATTTGGGGTTTAATTTGAGTTGTTTATACTTGTTACCTATAGGAATAAATTTTGCACTATAATAACTCAAAGTAGATTTGAAAATCTCCCATTTATCATTTGTCCCATTATTTGACATTAGTTCTTCCCAGTCCATATCCTGAATTGCAGCCCTCATCCTGGGGAAATTGGCTTTCTTAAAATTAAATGTTTTTGCCCTCCCAGCCTGCGTTTGTTTTTTACAGTATAGGTAAAATGTAACTATATTATGATCACTGTTACCGAGGTTTTCACGAACATTGACATTCCCAACAAGATCTGCATTATTAGAAATGACCAGATCCAACAAAGCTTCACCTCTAGTCGGGTCTTCCACATATCTGTAAAATATGTATTCTCAATAGAGCTATTTGAAGTATTTATGATGATAATTATTACTATTGTGATCAAATTATCAACATTATTATTAATAATAATAATACAATTGTTATTATATATTTTTTGTAAAAAATGTAGCAGATTATTAAAGATTACAGATAAACCAGGCTATTAAGGCTTAGTTCACACAGAGTATTTTGCAAGCAGAAAAAAAACTGCTTCAGGAATTTTGACCTGTCTGTGCTTTTTTGAAGCAGTTTTCATGGCACTTTTTGCGGCGCTTTTTGCAACGTTTATCCCCTGTGGCCATTGAGGACCGTGGGCAAAAAAACGCAGTGAATAACGCTTTTTCTGCCTCCCATTGGTTTCAATGGGAGGTCAGAGGCAGAACCGCGGCAAGAAAGGACATGCCACTTTTTTTTTCAATGGGAGGCGATTTCAGACGTTTGTTTGTTCTGATTCCGACGTGGTTTCCGTGTCAAAATCAGTGCCTAAAATCTCTGTGTGAATTGGGCCTAAAAGCATCCTCCTTATGAAGTTTATTTATTTACTATTATTATTGTTAACCCTTTCATGACCAAGAGTTATTGACAGTGGCAGATTAAGTAGACCATAGGCCCTGGGCTGTTCCACAAACTTGGGCCCCCCTTCCCCACCGCCGCTCTGCCGTGTCTATAGTGAACACCACCTTTTTGTGCGAGCATTGATAAATGGTTGTTACGATTCCCCTTGTCAAAGGGCTGTGTCCCTACATACTGACAGTCTCCAACCATCATTGACAGTCTCACACTGTTCAGGGACACTTCCTCTTGACAATGGGAATGGTAACACACATTTGTCTATGAGTTCTGGGTACACAAAGATATGTTGAATACAAGGATTTCCTACAACAGACATGGCAGGAGAGGGGACAGATCCCCTATAGATCCAGTGACTCACAAGTGACGTCTTCTCTGATGGGTGTCATTTTCTTTTCTTCTCCATCTGACACAGACCGTTATGGCGACTTCTCCTGATAATATGTTTGTCCATCACTTCTGCAGCCATTTCCAGCCTCTATAGAAACACACAAATTTAGACACCAATGCCCAGAACCATACATTAAGGGGGTTGTCCGGGCACAGACTGTTTTTTATAGAGATGACCTATCGATGTGCCTGGACAACCCCTTTTACTCAGACTAATAAATTTGGACCCCAGACTAGATCATAGAATACATACAGACCCAGACCTTCTAAACTATTGCAGTCCCAAAACCAGACCCCCTAAACAAATATAGACCCCAGAACAAGCACCCTAAATGAATACAGACCCGAGAACAAGCACCCTAAATACAGACCTCGGACCTGACCCCCTACACTAATAATGACCCCAAACCTGACTCCCTTAATACAGACCCCAGACCAGACCCACTAAACTAACACAGACCCCTAAATAAAGACCCCCTAAACTAATACAGACCCTAGACCAGGCCCCTAAATACAGACCCCATAAAGTAATACAGACCCCTAAATACACACTCTAAACTTCAAACTAATACAGGCCCCCTAAATACAGACTCCAGACCTGACCCCCTACACTACTAATGACCCCAGACCTGACACCGTTAAGTAATACAGACCCCAGACCACATCCCCTAAACTAATACAGACCCCTAAAGACCCCTAAACTAATACAGACACTAGACCAGGCCCCCTAAATACAGACCCCATAAACTAATACAGACCCCAGACACCTAAATACAGACCCCCTAAATACAGACCCCAGACCTCAAACTAACACAGACCCCCTAAACACAGACCCCAGACCCATAAATACAGAACCCCTTAATACAGACGCCAGACGTCAAACTAATACAGTCCCCCTAAATACAGACCCCAGACGCTTTAACTAACACAGACCCCTAAATATACAGACCCTAAACGCCTTAAAATGATACAGACCTCAGACCCCCTAAATACAGACCACTTAAACTAATACAGACACCAAAACTCATAAATACAGACCAGACCCCCTAAATACAGTCCCCGAACCTGGCCCCCTAAATCCAGACCCCAAACCAGACCCCCTAAATACAGTCCCCACACCAGACCCCTAAATACAGACACCACACCAGACCCCCTAAATACAGTCCCCCTAAATACAGACCCCCTAAATACAGTCCCCCTAAATACAGATCCCCTAAATAGAGTCCCCTATATACAGACCCCACACCAGACCCCCTAAAGACAGTCCCCCTAAATACAGATCCCACACCAGACCCCCTTAATACAGACCCCTTAAACAAATCCATCCCCTTATACTTACATAGTAGCTCACCTCAGTCTTCTCTGTGGAGTCTTGCTGCTGCTCATGGAGCTGTGGTCATGTGACCAGCTGGTCTCTAAACAGTAGTAAGAACTTCAGCGATGAGGTCATGTGACCTATGTCAGGACTTATACAATGCCGTTTTGTCGCAGTCCTTGCCGCGATTCGCAGCAAAATCGCGACAAAACTACATTTTACTTTGGGCGGCCATGGGCCCCCGGGAGCCTCGGGCCCCGGGTGGCCACCCAAAACGCCCTATGTTGATCTGCCATTGGTTATTGATGCCCCCGTGTCCAGGTCAAATTTTCCATTTCTGATATGCACTTCTTTAAACGATAATATCTTTGCAACCGCTTTGAATATAACAACTATTTTTACTTGTTTTTTTTTTACAAGACTTATGAGGCTTTCATTTTCTAGATTAGTATAATTAATTCCATGTTTTAAATTTTTATTATGAGCAGACAAATCACCAAAATTGTGAAAAAAAACACTTTTTTGTTATATTTTATATATATATTTCCATATATTATATGTATTATATATATATACACTGTCACACTGGATCGCTGTGAGCGGATAAGTGGTCTATAAGGCTATATTCACAGGAATTGAAAAAAAAAAGGCAGTTAACAACGGATCAGCTGTCAGTTTTTCATGGCTGTTTTGCATCAATAGGTCTCAAAATTTGAATCCATTTCCCAGCCGTCCGACATTTGCCATCCGTTTTTCATGGACGTTGAAAAAATTTATGAATTTTATTTGTTAGGGTTTTTTTTGTCCCAGCCACCTGAAAACACCACAGTGCCAATGTAGATAGTGACACAATACCACTGTAGATAGTGCCACATTGCCCACTGTAGATAGTGCCAGTACTCAAATAGATAGCGCCCATTGTAAATAGTGCCACAGTGCTCACATAGTGCCACAGTTCCGACTTTAGATAGTGCCCACATAGTGCCATACACAGTGTCCATGTAGATAGCACTACAGTGTCTCCTGTAGCTAGTGTCCATATAATACCACAGTGCACATGTAAATAGTGCCACACATCCTGTATATAGCACCCCCTGTAGACAGCACCACACCCCCTGTAGAGAGTGCCACCCCCTGCAAAATCGCGCCAACCCCTGTATATAGCATGATCCCCCTGCAGATAGCACCACACCTGTAGATAGAAACAAGCAAATATCAGCAGCACTGGACAAAAGGATATAAGTTGGGTGCAAGCCTCTTAGGTCACAGTCCAATGACCCTTCAATATACGTAAAAAGGAAAGTGAGGCAGCACTACCAAATTTGTGAAAATAATGATCCGTTTATTCCACTCGTGTTTGACGTTTCAGCTCAGTGTGAGCCTTTCTCAAGCATGACAGTGAAGTACAAAAAGCACATATATATGCAAGTCACAATCAAAAATCTCATTACATACATTTCGTGAAAAGATAAGAGAACAATACAGCCAATATACATAAAATCGTGTCAATACAATCCCTTGTGGATATCCTGACATACATATAAATATAAATATATCGAGTATTGTATATAAATAGTGTAAACATCATATAACGTTAATAGGACCAATCAGTGAGATTGGAAAATATCTGTGACAACATGTGAATAATATCACCACAGGTGTTTTAAACAACTTTAAAAGCATTCTGACCTCGTTGGATCGGCTGCTAGCGTCCCACACTGTCTACTGCGCATGCCGTGAGTTACATCACATCCGGTATAGCATTGATATGCATCATGACGTCGGACTTCGGCTCGCGCATGCGCTGTTCCCACTATTGACGTGAATCGCCATTTTGGAAGAGGGCACTGTTGTACTAGTATCGTACGTTATATTAATTTCAAACATAACTAAATATAATTGATTCACACCCTAAGGCATATACGTATTGTCCAATATCTGTAGATAAGGAGTTTTACCATATGACAATGAACTCAGATGGCCCAATGTCAATATAGTGGTCTATGGTGTTTCCGTTCACATTTGAACTAACAAACATAGGGACACATCATATTATGGAAATCTCGCAATTATGCACGACATTTAGCAGTATAGTATATGATATAATTAGCAATGGAGACAATATTTAAAACATTTACAGTGTACAACGGGAAAAGGATTCTATTAGAGCAGTGTATGGTCATATTCAGCCGATCCAAGAGGTAACACTTGAGAACTGTATTCTCTGAAGAAAAAGAGAGAAGATATTATTAGAAGTAATATAAGAATAACATGTCAGATAATTATACTCTCAGTAGTCATAGTATGAGCAAATAAGTATGTTTCTTACTTCAAACTATCATTGTTTACCAACAAAGAGGAAGACATAGAAACCATTATAGGGCTCCGGGCAGATATCGCATCAAAGCCAGGTCATGGGTTATCTAGAAAAACTGGGAAAGATCTTAAAATCCACATTGAAATTAGAGGATATAGGCATTGAGAATAGTACGGTTATGGTACATGTGCTAACTGTAGCGAGAACAAGTATTGCTCAGAGATGGAAAAGCTCTTCTATTCCGTCTAAGGTAGAAATCTTGCACAAGGTTCAGTACAATTGTATTATGGAACATTTAATTTCCACAAGACTACATAAGACACAGGAATTTGTTTACAAATGGTCTAAATGGCTTGCTTTTAATGGCTCACAGCTTCCTTTATAGAAAGACCTCATAAAAGTGTATTAGGGTCCTTATGTATATTCTAAATCCTAGAGCAGGGAATTTATGTTTGTCTGAATGTTTTTATGTTTTTTGTGTTTTTTGTTTTATTTTTACATTGGAAAGGTGTAAAATAGTAAAAAATTAAACTTATGGAAGTTCAACTCTGGTTACATTATTAATTAATGACACTATGATTATCTTATTATGTACCCAGTATGTTTCTAATACATGTATGTGTATACTGACTATTAGATTAACTTTAAATCTTTATGCTTTTTGCGATCTCATAAATTTGTAAAAAAACATTTCTATATTTCCAATGTTAATGTCTTGTTTATTTTTGTATAATTTTGAAAAACCTTTAATAAAAAGAAATGTACCGAAAATCCACATTGAGACCTTTTGGGGATAGGGTATCTAGTTTGAAGATCCATTCTAGCTCTAAACGTTTTAATTTCGAGATCCTATCACCACCACGTCTATGACAGGGTACATGGTCAACTATAAATAACTTAAAATCATTTTCACTGTGGTTTTTCTCCACAAAGTGCTTGGGCAGAGGTAAATAGATTTTTTTAGTGCGAATCGTTGATTTGTGATTATTGATGCGTTTTTTGCATTCCAGGGTAGTTTCACCCACATATATATTATACAATGCCCCTGCAAATTAGTATATCACATAATCATATTTGCATGTTAAATGATATTTGATTTTATGTACAGCACCTCTTGTCGGATGAACAAATATCTCACTTTTTATAAGATTTTTACAATTGTAGCACCCCAGACATGGGAAACACCCTGTTTTTGGAGGTGCTAAGAATGTTTGATAATTTTTAACCGATGATCCTACATCCGCATGGACCAGCCGGTCTTTAAGGTTTTTTGTCCTCCGATAGGCCATACGAGGTAGAGCTAGAAATTCTGGGATCTTATCATAGGTACTCCTCAAAATCCCCCATTCTTGTTTAATGATTTTGGCAATTTCGTTACTTTTGTGGGAAAATGTAGACACTAGTGTTAATCTCTGTTATTTAGTCTGTGTTTTTTTCCTTAGAAGATCTTGTCTAGGGATCTCATCGACTTTAATCTTTTATTATCCAATAATCTTTTGGGGTATCCACGATTTTTTAATTTCTGGGACATATCTCTCAACCTGACATCCAACACAGAGGGGTCCTGAACAATCCTTTTAACCCTTAACATTTGGCTGTAAGGGACGGAGGCGATCATGGGGTGAGGGTGACAACTTTAGAATATTAACAGATTATTACGATCTGTAGGTTTACTGTACAGATCGGTACATAATTTGTTCTCTTTCCGAAAAACCCTTGTGTCCAGAAACTGCAATGATGTCACTGACGATACCATCGTAAATTTAATGTCACTATCCATCTAATTCAAGAATGTAAAGAAACATTCAAGCTCCTCTTGGGAGCCAGTCCAAATAACGAAGACGTCGTCTATGTATCTCCACCACCTCAAAACTTTAGTGAAGTGGGGAGACACATAGACAGCGTCTTCCTCTAAAGCTGCCATAAACATGTTGGCGTATGTGGGCGCCACGTTTGAACCCATTGCGGTACCCCTCCTCTGGGCATAAAAAGTATCTCCATGTAAAAAATAATTTTCAGTTAGGATAATTTTCAACAAACACATCAACATTCCAGCAATGTCAGAATGTTTTTAAAGTTGTTTAAAACACCTGTGGTGATATTATTCACATGTTGTCACAGATATTTTCCAATCTCACTGATTGGTCCTATTAACGTTATATGATGTTTACACTATTTATATACATTACTCGATATATTTATATGTATGTCAGGATATCCACAAGGGATTGTATTGACACGATTTTATGTATATTGGCTGTATTGTTCTCTTATCTTTTCACGAAATGTATGTAATGAGATTTTTGATTGTAACTTGCATATATATGTGCTTTTTGTACTTCACTGTCATGCTTGAGAAAGGCTCACACTGAGCTGAAATGTCGCACACGAGTGGAATAAACGGATCATTATTTTCACAAATTTGGTAGTGCTGCCTCACTTTCCTTTTTACACCTGTAGATAGCACCTCCCCAGGCGGATTGTACCATCCCCCCTGTTGGTATCGCTACCCCCATGTAGATAGCGCCACCCCCCCTATAGATAGCAACATCCCCTCTGTAGATAGTGCCACCGCCTGCAGATTATGCCACTTGCCCTGTAGATAGTGCCACTCCCCCAGTATGTATCAACACCCCCCTAGTAATTGGCACCCCCTTCCTGTAAATAGCACCACTGTAGCTCCCTGTAGGAGTGGAATCCATTGGCCGGAGATTCCGCTCCTAGAGGGAGCCCCTGATGTCTCTGTCCATATATGGACAGTGACATTAGGGGCTAACTCTAAAGGCGGAATCCTCTGCCTCAGTGTTGGCAGCGCTGTGGCCAGGGAATCCCCGGCACAGAGCGATCCGACACCAGGGATCTCGCTCATAGAGAGAGCCGCTGACGTCACTGTCCATATATGGATAATGACGCCAGGGGCTTCCCAAGTAACGGAATCCCCGGTCAGAGTGTCGGCCAGGCATTCCGCTCCTAGAGAGAGCCTCTGATGTCACTGACCAAATAGACAGTGATGTCAGGGGCAATCCCCAGAAGTGGAATCCCCGGCACAGAGCCATCTGACGCCGGGGATTCCACTCCTAGAGGGAGCCGCTGACGTCAATGTCCATATATGAATAGTGACGCCAGGGGCTACTCCAGTAGCGGAATCCCCAGTCAGAGCGTCGGCCAGTGATTCCGCTCCTAGACAGAGCCCCTGACGTGATCTGACACCGGGGATTCCACTCCTAGAGGGAGCTTAGGTGGCACTATCTGCAGGGTGCTTTGCGCTATTTACAGGGGGTTGTGTGTGGCGCTATCTACAGGGGGGGGGTGTAGTCCGTAGTCTTAAAGCTCCGGCAGATAGGAGAGTGCAGTGCTGTTCATACTGAAGCAGCACTGCACTCATTAAACCCCATTCAAGGCTGTCAACGGTTATACACGTGACAACTGCATGGGGCATCGGCAGTCGGAACGTACATAGCCGTATGTTAGTCGTGAAGGGGGTTCATATTATGATTTCAACTGCTGTTAATTGCAGGAAATGTATTATTTTTATTATTTTTTTTATATAATTATCGTTGCAATAATCACCATTCAAATAAGCCCTTTGCTAAAATTTAAATGGATATTTAACCAATACTTGAATAATTATAAAAAGTCAAAATCTCCATTAAATTAAGGCTATCAGTAAAATCAATAGCTACATACCTCAGAATTATTTTGATTTTATGTAGCTCCGTAGAATCATTTATTATGGCTTCTATGTTTGGCTGATCTATGAATGTGCATTACACGTGCCATAGCACATCAACCAGACAGTCTGACTGCATGAATAAATAAACCAGAACTTAGTAAAGAGCTATTTTAAATGCTGGCATCACATTCCATGCATATGTGAAACATCAAAGATGATTAGTGCAGACAGGAGTTCGGAAAACTATGAAGCACTTTCAAATCCTTGATAGAAATTGACTTTTCAGGTACAGATAAGTTTCTTTTAACATAATGTTTTGTATTTTTTTTCATAAAATCTAGAAACCTGCATGTAAAATTAAAGATCTGCTTAGTCCTTACATTATTGTAATACTTAAAAATATATATATTTTCACATTTAGAAAATGAACTTTTCTTTATTAGGGCTTGGAATAGGTTTGGAATGATTCATGAGCTGTTCTGTTGTTCTAGACACAATGCCAGCGCTGTTCAGCTTCCATCAACTCAAGTCTACAGTTGTAAATAAACCTCAATGTAACTCTTAAAAAAAGATGGAAAGCCAAAAGAATGGTTGGCAGGATGATCAATCATGTTCATAGTCAGAAGAAGGGTCGTCACTGAAGGCTGAATGCATTTATTAAGGAGTGTATGGTAAAAATGAGACATGTATTTTATTGTTATTTCATTTTTATCAGAATAAACAACATGGCAGCTCTATCACCTAATAAATGAACATTTGATTAAATATTTAGCATTCTATATGGTAGGGCTTAAGAAAAACACCTGTGCTTTGAACATATTTTACCATAAACCTTTTTGACTTTTATGATTAAAATGCCTATTTGCTGTCTTGTATGATCTTAGATGTAGGCAGCACGTTTGGCTGTATAGTTGCAGAGGCAATCATACGACACCCAAATAATTTCATGAACAGGTCCAATTGGTTAGGATGGGACCTGTGCATTAGTCTCCTCAGGCGTCATATAAATGGTCCCGGCAACTGTACTGCCCCAAGTGCTTCCTGCACTTTTTCACACCCGATGTAAGATCAGGTCTCACTGGTGTGGTGGAACGGTGAACTCAATTGGTTCTGAAATTCTGAATTGGTTGGTTCTTCACTCAACATAAATCCACTAAATTATTCGTCACAAATATATGAAATCTGATAAGGTTACAATTCTAAAATTATATATACATAATATTTGTTGAGAATGGCTGTTTATGGTAATGCTGACAATTCTAATTTTTCAATTTGGCAGTAAATTATAGTGTGTCAGTGAGCTAATATAAGCATTATACACTTATATTATTATTATTATTATTATTATTATTATTATTATTATTATTAATAATAATAATAAAAATAATGAGCTTTGAAATGTAAAGAGTTTATATCTGCCATATAAGTATTTGCAATGAGGTTTTGTCTCCTCTGTGTTTTACATTAGCGGCCAGATGTGCAATATCAGTGAACCGGAGTTTTAGTAAATTTCTATTTTCTTTTGGTCTTTTTATGCTGAAGTTCTGAATGGTTTTAGAACATGCTGTGTGGGTTTTATTTTTCTTTCAAGGGGAAGGTTGATGCACTATATTTATGGAAGTCACTGATGAATCATATCCTAGTACCTTAAGCTTTGTTAGTTTATACCATAGAAATGTAAACTTGAATCGTTGCAGAGAATAAGGATATCCATTCTCAGTGGGCATCCGACAGGAAGGTATAAGTTAATTGGAAAGAGCATACGGTGGTATTATTTACATGTAGAATATATGGAAGTATTATTAATATGCCCAGTATATGGTGGTATTATTTATATGTACAGCATATGAGGGTATTATTTATAGGTACAATATATGGTAGTATTATTTAAACATACAGAATAGCAGCATTATTTGCTCCAATATGGAGATCCATTTTCAGTGGGTGCCCGAAAGGAAGATATTAGTTAATTGGAAAGGGCATATGGTGGTATTATTTACATGTAGAGTATATGGCAGTATTATTTATATGCCCAGTATATGGTGGTATTATTTATATGTACAGCGCATGGGGGTATTATTTATATGTACAGTATATTGTGATATTATTTAACCCCTTAATAACACGTCACGTACCAGTACGAGAGAGCCATTAAGGGGAAGTATGGAGCGGGCTCACAGGCTGAGCTCACTCCATACTCAGCGGGTGATGGCTCTGTTATACAACCGACACCTCACTGCAAGGGGCGGGATCAAAGATCACTTTGATTTAGCCTTTTTTAACACCTTAAAAGCTGCGGTCAATTGCGACCGTGGCATATAAATTGTTAGAATGAGGGTGCGCCCCCTGAAACACACCATCGTGCCCCCCCCCGCGATCGGCTGGTGACAATGGTTGTCATGGCAGCCTGGGGGACTAATCATGGCCCCCAGGTCTGCCATCTTTGCATCCTTTAAAGCCCTAGCTCCGGCAGGGCTTCAAAGGAGACTGTCAGAATAACGATATACTGCAGTACATTAGTATTGCAGTATATCATGCAAGTGATCCAACGATCGCTGCTTCAAGTCCCCTAGGGGGACTAATAAAAAAAAGTAAAAAAACAGTTAAATAAAGTTTAAATTCATCATCACACCACGCGCCTCACATCAGAAAATGGAAGAATATTTTTTTTTTATTACTGTTGGCAAAGTATCGAATTGGTATCTAAATCACTAAACGAAGTATCGGTATCAAAGTCCAAATTCTGGTATCGTGACATCCCTAATAGCTATGTCGACAAAGAAAAAAGTTTTGGCTTTTGGAATGAGGGGAGGAAAAGTCGAAAATGAAAAACTCAAATTGGCTGTGTCCTTAAGGGGTTAAACATACAGAATAGCAGCATTATTTGCACCGGTATAGAAATGTGTCGTTATGTATGCGTGTTGGCGTAGTATGTGTGCCAGGGCTGCTTTTTTTTTTTTTGTCTTAGTCCGGCTCTTCTTCCATATACTTTGAAACTCATTCTCTTCTAACTCTAAACAACCTCTCTCTGATTATTCTACAGAAGCGATGAAAACTCCACCTGATTAATGTCAAACTAGGGCATTTATTGCCAATGGGATTTCCTTTAGGGTATGTTCACACGAGGTCATTACGGCCGTAATTGATGGACGTATTTCGTCCGCAAGTACCGGACCGAACACAGTGCAGGGAGCCGGGCTCCTAGCATCATAGAAATGTAAGATGCTAGGAGTCCCTGCCTCGCTGCAGGACAACTGTTCCGTACTGAAAACATGATTACAGTACGGGACAGTTGTCCGGCAGCGAGGCAGGGACTCCTAGCGTCGTACATAACTATGATGCTAGGAGCCCGGCTCCCTGCACTGTGTTCGGTCCGGTACTTGCGGCCGAAATACGTCCGTCAATTACGGACGTAATGACCTGGTGTGAACATACCCTTAAAGTTCATCATAGTTCAAGCTAATCGATACCATGCCATTTCAATACAGTCAACTGTCTTAGCTTGCTAAACAGCGATCTTCCAAACAACCCTGAGAAATCGTTCTCACCTTAGCTTCACATTACACTGCCATCCCTCTCTTACCTGTGCTGTGCACAAACTGCTTCCTTCTCCATCCTCCATCACTACACCACTACACCATACTTTCTTCATGACTGCTTCCTTCTCCATCCTCCATCACTACATCACTACACCATACTTTCTTCATGACTGCTACCTTCTCCATCCTCCATCACTACACCACTACACCATACTTTCTTCATGACTGCTTCCTTCTCCATCCTCCATCACTACACCACTACACCATACTTTCTTCATGACTGCTTCCTTCTCCATCCTCCATCACTACATCACTACAACATACTTTCTTCATGACTGCTTCCTTCTCCATCCTCCATCACTACACCACTACACCATACTTTCTTCATGACTGCTTCCTTCTCCATCCTCCATCACTACATCACTACACCATACTTTCTTCATGACTGCTTCCTTCTCCTTCCGCCATCACTACATCACTACACCATACTTTCTTCATGACTGCTTCCTTCTCCTTCCGCCATCACTACATCACTCCTCCATCACTACACCACTACACCATACTTTCTTCATGACTGCTTCCTTCTCCATCCTCCATCACTACATCACTACACCATACTTTCATCATGACTGCTTCTTTCTCCATCCTCCATCACTACACCACTACACCATACTTACTTCATGACTGCTTCCTTCTCCATTCTCCATCACTACACCACTACACCATACTTTCTTCATGACTGCTTCCTTCTCCATCCTCCATCACTACACCACTACACCATACTTTCTTCATGACTGCTTCCTTCTCCATCCTCCATCACTACATCACTACACCATACTTTCTTCATGACTGCTTCCTTCTCCTTCCGCCATCACTACATCACTACACCATACTTTCTTCATGACTGCTTCCTTCTCCTTCCGCCATCACTACATCACTCCTCCATCACTACACCACTACACCATACTTTCTTCATGACTGCTTCCTTCTCCATCCTCCATCACTACATCACTACACCATACTTTCATCATGACTGCTTCCTTCTCCATCCTCCATCACTACACCACTACACCATACTTACTTCATGACTGCTTCCTTCTCCATTCTCCATCACTACATCACTACACCATACTTTCTTCATGACTGCTTCCTTCTCCATCCTCCATCACTACATCACTACACCATACTTTCTTCATGACTGCTTCCTTCTCCATCCTCCATCACTATACAACTACACCATACTTTTTTCATGACTGCTGACATTGAACTTCCTTATTGCCTTGCACACTTGTTTCTCTCAAGACCCTCTGTGGATGCAACTCCACTTGAGTCAACTCTTCACTTTTAAAATGGGATTTTGAAACATCCTGGATCAGCTATTGCTACAGCATTTTAGTGAACTTGGTCACATGTTTCCAATGACCCCATTTTAGTCTATCAGCCTTTAAGCAGGCAATAATGGTTGCTTATTAAAGCCTTATTATATGGGTGTGATGTAGTTATTGTGTGATTATATGAACTCAATAGGAACATACATCTTTGAGAAAATAGTCCGGAGTATCAACTCCTATAACTTCTATATTGCATTAGTCGGTTTGTGATTTTATTTTTATTTTGTCACCTAACGTTCAGCAGCCAATTCAAAATTTAGCTGTACAGTTATCTCAGTTTAAAAAAGGACTAAATATGAGTTTTCTTTTCGCTTTCTCACATTTTAGACCTGGTACACAAAGCTTTATGGCATATATATATATATATATACAGAGTGGGCCATTTATATGGATACACCTAAATAAAATGGGAATGGTTGGTGATATTAATTTCCTGTTTGTGGCACATTAGTATATGGGAGGGGGGAAACTTTTCAAGCTGGGTGTTGACCATGGCGGCCATTTTGAAGTCGGTCATTTTGTATCCAACTTTAGTTTTTTCAATGGGAAGAGGGTCATGTGACACATCAAACTTATCGAGAATTTCACAGGAAAAACAATGGTGTGCTTGGTTTTAACGTTACTTTATTCTTTCATGAGTTATTTACAAGTTTCTGACCACTATAGTGGGGCCATTCTTCATCAATGGAAACCTCGGGATATCTGAAATTGCTACATGATGATCTGCTTCCCTCTTTATGCACTGAAGCTGGCACGTTCTCTGAGTTTTTCCAGCAAGATGGTGCACCACCACATTATGGGTGTCAGGTCCGAGCATTCCTAGATGAACAGTTTCCTGGAAAGTGGATTGGTCATCGTGGGCCAGTTGAATGGCCCCCTAGGTCTCCCGATCTGACCCCCTTAGACTTTTATCTTTGGGGTCATCTGAAGGCAATTGTCTATGCTATGAAGATACGAGATGTGTAGCAACTGAAACTACGGATACTGGAAGCCTGTGCTAGCATTTCTTCTGCGGTGTTGCTATTAGTGTGTGAAGAGTGGGAGAAGAGGGTTGCATTGACATTCCAACACAATGGGCAGCACTTTGAACACATTTTATAAGTGGTCAGAAACTTGTAAATAACTCATGAAAGAATAAAGTAAAGTTAAAACCAAGCACACCATTGTTTTTCTTGTGAAATTCTCGATAAGTTTGATGTGTCACATGACCCTCTTCCCATTGAAAAAACTAAAGTTGGATACAAAATGGCCGACTTCAAAATGGCCGCCATGGTCAACACCCAGCTTGAAAAGTTTCCCCCCTCCCATATACTAATGTGCCACAAACAGGAAGTTAATATCACAAACCATTCCCATTTTATTTAGGTGTATCCATATAAATGGCCCACCCTGTATATATATATATATATATATATATATATATATATATATATATATATATATATATATATATATATATATATATATATATATAAATATATACATACACAGTGAAGGAAATAAGTATTTGATCCCTTGCTGATTTTGTAAGTTTGCCCACTGTCAAAGACTTGAACAGTCTAGAATTTTTAGGCTAGGTTAATTTTACCAGTGAGAGATAGATTATATTAAAAAAAAAGAAAAGAAAATCACATTGTCAAAATTATATATATGTATTTGCATTGTGCACAGAGAAATAAGTATTTGATCCCTTTGGCAAACAAGACTTAATACTTGGTGGCAAAACCCTTGTTGGCAAGCACAGCAGTCAGACGTTTTTTTGTAGTTGATGATGAGGTTTGCACACATGTTAGATGGAATTTGGGCCCACTCCTCTTTGCAGATCATCTGTAAATCATTAAGATTTCGAGACTGTCGCTTGGCAACTCGGATCTTCAGCTCCCTCCATAAGTTTTCGATGGGATTAAGGTCTGGAGACTGGCTAGGCCACTCCATGACCTTAATGTGCTTCTTTTTGAGCCACTCCTTTGTTGCCTTGGCTGTATGTTTCGGGTCATTGTCGTGCTGGAAGACCCAGCCACGAGCCATTTTTAATGTCCTGGTGGAGGGAAGGAGGTTGTCACTCAGGATTTGACGGTACATGGCTCCATCCGTTCTCCCATTGATGCGGTGAAGTAGTCCTGTGCCCTTAGCAGAGAAATACCCCCAAAACATAATGTTTTCACCTCCATGCTTGACAGTGGGGACGGTGTTCTTTGGGTCATAGGCAGCATTTCTCTTCCTCCAAACACGGCGAGTTGAGTTAATGCCGAAGAGCTAAATTTTAGTCTCATCGGACCACAGCACCTTCTCCCAATCACTCTCAGAATCATCCAGATGTTAATTTGAAAACTTCAGACGGGCCTGTACATGTGCCTTCTTGAGCAGGGGGACCTTGCGGGCACTGCAGGATTTTAATCCATTAAGGCGTAATGTGTTACCAATTGTTTTCTTGGTGACTGTGGTCCCAGCTGCCTTGAGATCATTAATAAGTTCCCCCCGTGTAGTTTTCGGCTGAGCTCTCACCTTCCTCAGGATCAAGGATACCCCACGAGGTGAGATTTTGCATGGAGCCCCAGATCGATGTCGATTGACAGTCATTTTGTATGTCTTCCATTTTCTTACTATTGCACCAACAGTTGTCTCCTTCTCACCCAGCGTCTTACTTATGGTTTTGAAGCCCATTCCAGCCTTGTGCTGGTCTATGATCTTGTCCCTGGCATCCTTAGAAAGCTCTTTTGTCTTGCCCATGTTGTAGAGGTTAGAGTCAGACTGATTCATTGAGTCTGTGGACAGGAGTCTTTTATACAGGTGACCATGTAAGACAGCTGTCTTTAATGCAGGCACCAAGTTGATTTAGAGCGTGTAACTGGTCTGGAGGAGGCTGAACTCTTAATGGTTGGTAGTGGATCAAATACTTATTTCTCTGTGCACAATGCAAATAAATATATATCATTTTGACATTGTGATTTTCAGGTTTTTTTTAAATATATAATCTATCTCTCACTGGTAAAATTAACCTAGCCTAAAAATTCTAGACTGTTCATGTCTTTGACAGTGGGCAAACTTACAAAATCAGCAAGGGATCAAATACTTATTTACTTCACTGTATATATGTGTGTGTGTGTGTGTGTGTGTGTGTGTGTGTGTGTGTGTGTGTGTGTGTGTGTGTTCAGAGTATGGCAACAAGGCTCACACCCTTCATGCTCATATAAAAATAAAAATAAAACAAAATGCAATGGAGGATGTAAAAGCTAATTGTAGTGTTTGTTTTATCAGTAGACATTGTAACTGTATTCACATATTATTATATGAAAAGTTGAATAACCTATTCTCACATATACCAATCCCAAATCCACACACCAATGTGCTAACAAAACTTTGTAATGTGGGGCTTAACTCTGAATGATCCCAGAGAGAATATCTGCCAGGTAACCAATGTTATTAGTTGGATAAAATGCCACGGTTTTCCACGGACTAGATGCAGAAAAGGTCTTTTACGTTACAAACTATAAAAACCATGGAGTTCTTGGTCCTCCCTTCAGACAATGAATCTCCTTTATTTCCACCCTATCTTTAGTGTCACTATCCCTTTTGGACAAAGCTCCACTCTCCGCATCACAAATAGTACCAGGCAGAGGTGACCTTTTTTGCCACTTTTGCTTGCTTTTACCATTGACCCTCTAGTGACCTGTATACACTACTATTGAGATGTTAAGGGGTTGATTAACCCCTTCCCGTCGTAAACAACGTGCAGATTTAAATTTTTGTCTTTTCCGCCCCACCTTCCAAAAGCCATAACTTTTTTATTTTTCCGTCGATATATTCCTATGAGGGCTTGATTTTTTGAGGACGAGTTGTAGTTTTTCATAGCGCCATTTATTGTGTCATATAATGTACTGGTAAATGGGAAAAACAATTATTTGTGGGGTAGAAAATGAAAAAACTGCGATTCCTTCATTGTTTTTTGCGCTTCATTTTTACGTAATTCACTGCAATTAAAACAACATGTAAACTTTATTCTGCGAGTCAATACGATTATGGCGATACCAAATATTTATAGTTTTTTTTCTATATTTTACTACTTTTATAAGTAAAAAATTAAGTGTAAAATGTTTAATTTCTTTTGTGTTGCCAAATTCTGAGAGCCATAAGTTTTTTATTTTTTCCGTCGATTAAGTGGAATGAGGGCTTATTTTTTCGCAAGATAAGCTGTCGTTTTTCATGATACCATTTTGGGGTACATGCAATGTTTTGATTACTTTTT
Source organism: Rhinoderma darwinii (assembly GCF_050947455.1). NCBI lineage: Eukaryota > Metazoa > Chordata > Amphibia > Anura > Rhinodermatidae > Rhinoderma > Rhinoderma darwinii. The sequence goes on from NC_134691.1 coordinate 81,872,169, forward strand.
ATTCAATTTTTTGTGGGAGATGAAGCGACCAAAAAATAGCGATCACTTCTTAGCATTTACATCATTATCATCACAGGTAGGATTACAATAAAAGGTAAAACCTCTATCAAGACAACACAGGACCAACCTTTGACAATAGGTTATGGACATAGCTTTCCTCCTATCCCTTCCTGCACAATGACCTCTGCATAGGTCATAGAGCATGCCTTGAAAACTCTCCCATATAAGTCAATGGGTCCTCTGCTGTACACAGGTTTCTATGGTCCATGTGGCAGCTGTGAAGCATAACTCTAAATACTGCTAACAGTAGCTCAAGCAAGATAGCTGCAAAATGCAAGATGTGCAGAAAATAATATAAAAAATCTACAATAAAAAAAATAAAACAGATTAGAAAAAAATATTATATTTCACTAACGGATTTTAATTAGGAAAAAATACATAGGCAATACATTCCCTTTAATATGAATTAGTATGGCATCTCATGGTTTGTTAGGATAACCTCCTTTAAAATAATTTCTTTACCTAAATGGCTTTACCTTTTATTCACATTACCAGTACATATACCAATGTGAGTACAACACATACTTGAATCTGCTGTTTTTACATTATTTTAGCAGCACAAACTCCCAAAATGAATGACTTACTATGCTTTCCTATTGACTACATGGTATCTCATTTTCGCATCCTCATTATTACTAATATTTTAGCCACTATCATCAGATGGTGGCTTGGACATAACCCATCCCCTTGGTGGATCCAAAAAGATTTTGATCTCCTCTATCTTGAAGGGTTTCTGTAACATCCCTCCTCACCCTCCCCGAAATTGACTTTATGTGTTACTGTACAGATTCTGCTGCGTGCTTGAAGCCAAATAGAAGATACGTTTCTAAACAAATTTCTGAATTTCATTGGCTTGTAAACAGTTTGATAGCGTAGTTACTTCAGAAATGTAAAAGTATTGTTTAAATGAAATACACATTTTTATGGGAATGAGATGATTAATATATCAATTCACAAATAGCCATAAATGGGCAGCGCATCACCTATCTTTACAGTTGCACAACTTTATCTCCACAAAAATATAAATTCTAGGCAGAAAACAGAGCTGGGTAACCTTCTAGATATTTTTTAAAGAAATCCATTACAATATGTCATTACACAAGCAATAACCATATGGCAAAAAAACAACACATTTTAGGGTTCTCTCCGGCTTAAGCCATTTGCAAGCCAATCTAAAAAGACTTTTACCTCTTGCCAAAACTTTCAGTATTTTCTAAAGCCTCCCAAAATTAATTGGAAAATGCATAAAATGTACTCAATTAATTCATACAATAAATAAGAGATTGGAAAGCAAACGACATCAGTAGCCACTGTTACTAAAGGCAGAATAAGACATATTTTTCTTTTGCATTCGTTAATTGAATATATGTTACAGAAAAATATCAGTCGTACTTGAAAAACTGTCACAGCCGTATTACATATTTCACACTTCATCAACAATATCTTCCCTGCATACCTACATTTTCATCCATCTAGGCATACATTTCAGAGGATTTTAATTTGTTTAGATGGTATTGTGCTTCTATGGTTATAATAAATGTATATTTAATGAGGACTTTACAACAGCCCTCAACAAAGAAAACAAGCATTATAGAGCTTAACAATATTGCAGAAGGAGGCAGATGGTTGAAAATGGAGTAAATACTAATACATACAGAATATAATGACCAATCTTTTAAGCATAGGTCAAGTTATTTTCTTACAGTCAATAGGAAGTGGATCATGCTGTTTGCTTCAAGAAAACATGTTCCATTGAAAAGAATCAATGCATGCTATACCATAAAAAAATACATCTTTTAGTAAGGGCGGATTTACACGAGCGTGTGCGTTTTGCGCACGCAAAAAACACGGCGTTTTGCGTGCGCAAAAGGCACTTAACAGCTCCGTGTGTCATGTTCATATGGTGCGCGGCTGCGTGCTTTTCACGCAGCCGCCATCATTAATGACACTCTGTTTGGATGTTTGTAAACAGAAAAGCACGTGGTGCTTTTCTGTTTACATTCATATTTTTACTGCTTTTGCGCGAATAACGCGCGTCCCACGGAAGTGCTTCCGTGTGGTGCACGTGATTTTCACGCACCCATTGACTTCAATAGGTGCGTGATGTGCGGAAAACGCCGAAATATAGAACCTGTCGTGAGTTTTACGCAGCAGACTCACGCTGCGCAAAAATCACGGACAGTCTGCACTGCCCCATAGACTTGCACAGGTCCGTGCGACCCGCGTGAAATTCACGCGGGTTGCACGGACGCAAATCACGTTCGTGTAAATCCGCCCAAAAGCAAATGTAAAGGATCTGCCAAACACAGCTTCTGTGTCGACGCCCGTGGTTAATCAGTCTGCATTTGCTCCTAGGTCTAATAGAGTGACTCGATCTGCTAACACTCAGGCTGGTAGGCTGAGGAGTGGGAGAACCTATCACAGCCTGGCCAGACGGTTCTAGCTCCCGCCCTCGGTCTATGTATACCTTAATTTGCTTCTTGTCTTTGCCTGTGATTCTCTCTTGTTTCCTGGCTCTGCTGTTCCAGCTATTACTATTGACCTCTGCTTCATTTTGACCCTGGCTTTACTGACTACGCTCCTGCTCTGCGTTTGGTACCTCGTACACGCCTGGTTTGACTCAGCTCGTTCACTACTCTTGTTGCTCACGGTGTTGCCGTGGGCAACTGCCCCGTTTCCCTTAGCTTCTGTGTACCCTTGTCTGTTTGTCTGTCGTGCACATATTGAGGGTAGGGACCGTCACCCAGTTGTACGCCGTCGCCTAGGACGGGTCGTGCAAGTAGGCAGGGACTGAGTGGCGGGTAGATTAGGGCTCAACTGTCTGTCTCCCTACCCCGTCATTACAGCAAATCTCTCAAAATTAGGTTATTTTTAGTATTAAGTAGGTATTGGTCCATTCCATCTGATCAAACTGGCTGATATTCTATTATAAGCAGGATTTATTAAGAGTAATTCTTTCAATGCTGGCACTGGATTACTGTGTGTGCTTGTGACTGCACCTACTGTGATAAAGTCCTTTTCTAAAAAGACACTCACAGGGGGACAAGTCAGTGTTGGCATGGGGAATTGGGCAAGTTTGAGCCAATACTTTAGTTGGTTTATACAAAAAAGCATGAGATTTTACTTATGACATTCTCATTCCTGAGACAAGGATGCAGTCTTTGCCGATTCGGACAATTTATTGTCAATGCTACTGGAAATATGAGTCCATTATATCTATGATTCTCGACCACTGATGGTGCTACAAGCACTGCTGGTATTGGGTGTGCCTTTTAATATTCAATAGTCATCTATATCTTTTATGTCTCACATGTTCTTATTGCTCTGTAAGCATATTTTCATGCTTAAAAAAGTTCTAGAGAAAATTCAGCATTACTCTCTGCTCCCCACTGAAGTTTTCCATATTTTTCCTAATTTTATTCACATGTGGCATGTCTACTATAGGTAGAAAAGAAGTCATGGTGTTCTTCTTCATCAAGCTATGCTAGTTGCAACATGGTCTCCATCTTCTCCTCTTCTGTATCCCCCCAACCTGGTTCTCAACAGCGACACATGGCTTGGAGACCAGGAATGTTGCCTTTCTTTTCTTTTTTTCATTACTAAAGTAAAAATTTGACCCAAAATAAAAATTATTGCTAGAGATAAGCGAAATGTTGACAATATTTATTGCCAGAATTTTGTTTGACAAGCGAATTTCTCATTACATATTATTGAAATCTGCGGGTCTTAAGTATCTTGATCACAGTTTGGACTGCTCTATATAACTATAGCTTCTGCTAGATGTGACCTGGTCAGACCTTCGTTTGTGATGCACTGTTAGACTTATCTATATATGAGTTGCAGTCTCCGCTCGGCTCAGCTAGCAAATTTCTTGATTTCATTTTCCTGCTTACACGTCTGTCCTTTAAAATATGCACATTCATTATAAGCTCAAAATTCCCCTTGATAAAGCATAAATGCCTCGGGGGAACCTCTTATTCTGGACTTTCCCATCTTTTCTACTAAAAATTGTATCAATTCATTTGATTTTAACGTATTTTCACCTATCTCTTGCCCAATTTATTACTCAGTTAACTCCAATTTACCCCTTTTAACATCGCCAATATCTTTCCTTCATTATCTTTTCTCTATTGGTTCTTATACCCACAACATTTACTGCATTTGCAGAAATATAAGAATATTTAACTAACAACGGAGTATTGAAATTCCTTTTAGATCATGTAATGCTCCCCACTCCCAAAGCAATCTTGGCACACAATTCAAACCTGTAAATCATCCAGAGACTTTACAATTTTGTCTTAATTATTCTACGGAAAACAACTTTACTTCCATTGTCTCTCATTCCCTCACAATTTGTTCATGTTCTCTCACTGTTTCTGACACACTCATAAAAGCTACATTTGTGCAATGATAATACTAAGCAGCCACCCCCCCCCCTCTTAGATAATGGGCATGTGAGTGGTTGTTTATCAGTATATTGCACCTGTGTGATCTCCCTGTATGTAGCATTGTGTTTTGTCTGCGTCCTGCCAGGAGGTGTTATGCCTGCCCTCATGAGTAAGTATGGCCTATTCAGTGATTTTAAACTAATGTAGTTCTTTTTCAGTGATTTGTTTGTAATAGTTGTGTAGGGACTCGCAAATACTATGGTGACCCTTGACGTGGGATGCGTGCTTACGTATTTTGGACAAAATATTAACCAATACCTCATGTTTATCATTTATCGTGTATCATGGATATCTTTTCAGGATGCAGCAATGTCTAGTGCTGGGGGAGAATGGTTTGTCAGTATATTGGAAGGTGCTGGGCAGCCGGCCTTGTCTAATATTATGGGCGTAACTAATAGGCCGTAAGCCAGCATGGTGCACTATATGCACCCATGTGCCTGACACTCTTATAAAAGCTGTATCTGTGTGCAATAATAATACTAAGCAGCCACCCCCCTGATGAATAGTTGGCGTGTGAGTGGGTGTTTTATCAGTATATTGCACCTGTGCGATCTCCCTCTATGTAACATTTTGTTTTGTCTGCATCCTGCCAGGAGGTGTTATGCCTGCCCTCATGAGTAAGTATGGCCTATTCTGTGATTTTATGTTCTCTCACCAGCTCTACTTCAAAATATTTGTCAGAGTGGCAAAAGATTTAGTATTGTGTGCTTTTTCCAATGGGAATGCTGTCAGAAATAGATTTTTTTTGGGATGTTTGTTTCATCTTTATGCTGATAACACTTAATTCTCAATTTTTACTGTGAAATGTCTACATTTGTACTGAAAAACACCAGTGAATGTCTGTTGGCTTTCCTTATTTTTACATCCTCTCCCTAATTCATGCATCATCTGACCCATATGTTTCCATTTCTTGTGCAATGCTACCATCCTTTCTGCACTCTTGTCTGCTTTCTTTGCGTTATATTTTATTAAAAATGTCCTTTATTTCTTACATTCACTCCATTGCCAAATTCAGTTTTTTTTCGCCTTGCATATCTCATGTGTCCATTCTTACCTAAGTGATGACACTAATCCTAGAGAAGGAAAGAAAAACCTAATACCAAAATTCAAGTTCCCTTAGGCGATGTTTGACTTTTGTTAGGCTGGGTTCACACGACCTATTTTCAGACGTAAACGAGGCGTATTATGCCTCGTTTTACGTCTGAAAATAGGGCTACAATACGTCGGCAAACATCTGCCCATTCATTTGAATGGGTTTGCCGACGTACTGTGCAGACGACCTGTTATTTACGCGTCGTCGTTTGACAGCTGTCAAACGACGACGCGTAAAAATACAGCCTCGTCAAAAGAAGTGCAGGACACTTCTTTGGACGTTTTTGGAGCTGTTTTCTCATAGACTCCAATGAAAACAGCTCCAAAAACGGACGTAAAAAACGCTGCGAAAACGGCGCGAAAAACGCAGCGAAAAATGCGAGTTGGTCAAAAAACGTCTGAAAAGCAGGGTCTGTTTTCCCTTGAAAACAGCTCTGGATTTTCAGACGTTTTTGGTGACTACGTGTGCACATACCCTTACTGACATACACAATAGACTATGAGGTGGGACTAAAACATCACTTGTAAATTTCTTATAAAACTGATATTCCACACCAATGTTAAAAACAGCTTTAGTGTTCTTCCCTTGTGTTTATTTGACAAGATATATTATATCTTGCAATGCTAATGGTGAAATAGAACTGTTATCGAAGTATTAAGACTTCAATAGTAAGACACTATGATGGGATAACATAGTTCCCTCTATAGGAAATAAAGAAGAATAAAACTTCAATGAAGACCCTCTTTAACCCTTTCACTGCCAGGAGTTTTCGGACATTTTGCACCTCTGGTAGCCAGAACAGTTTTCCCATATTTGACATGTTGACTAAACCGCCATACCTATATATTTTCTGAAAGTAGACACCTGGAATATTGTCAAAATGCCACTAAGTACTTTTTACACACAAGCGCCCTCATGCACACAACTTGACGATTGCAGTTGTCTTAGGCCCCATGCACACGACGGTGCCCGCAATCCCGGCCCGCGATTGCGGGCACGGCCGGCCGCTGACTGACAGCCGCATTTTCGGGCCGTGCTCCCATACAAAGTATGGGAGCACGTCCCGCAAAATGCAAAAGAACGGACATGTTCCATAATTCCCGGAACATTTCCACGGCACTGACACCCTTCCGTAGTGCTACGGAAAGGTGTCAGTGTTCAATGAAAGTGAATGGCTCCGTTTTTGCGGACCGCAATTGCGGTCCGCAAAAATGGAGGTTTTTTGCTGTCGTGTGCATGGGGCCTAAATGTGTGTTGGCAGCCATGTCCACCTTCACGTTACTTTGTGACAAACAGAAATTATTTAAAAAAAAAATACATTTTAAAAAACATGTACAGGCACAGATTTACACACCAAAACAATGTAAAAATAATAAAGCAAGGTGTGCAAAGTTCATATATACCACATTTATTTACACCAACGAGAGCTTGTGATATAAAAAAAAAAAAAACAGAGCTGAAACAGAGGCCATGCAATATTTGGTGATCATCCACAAATGTGTTAAAAATATATAATGCACATGGTAAACAGTTGCTATGCTACCACATTCTGTATTTTTTAAAGCGCACAGCATACCGTGTATAAAAACACTATTCAATCATTTAACCCCTTCCCGCCGCAGCACTTTTTCAGATTTTCATTTTCGTTTATTCCTCCCCACATTCGAAAAGCCATAACTTTTTAATTTTTCTGTCAATATAGTCCTATGAGGGCTTGATTTTTGCGGGACGAGTTGTAGTTTTTCGTAGCACCATTTATTGTGCCATATAAAGTGTTAGGAAAAGGGAAAAAAAATATTTGTGTGGTAGAAAATGAAAAAAACAGCAATTCCCCCATTGTTTTTTGCGCTTCGTTTTTACGGCATTCACTGTGCAATTAAAACAACATGTTATCTTTATTCTGTGGGTCAATACGATTATGGCGATACCAAATATATATATTTTTTTCTATATTTTACTACTTTTACAAGTAAAAACTGAAGTGTAAAAAATAAAATTTATTTTGTGTCACCAAATTCTGAGAGCCATAACTTTTTTATTTTCGCGTCGATTAAGTGGCATGAGGGCTTATTTTTTGCGGGATAAGCTGTAGTTTTTAATGATACCCTTTTGGGGTACATGCGATTTTTTGATCACTTTTTATTTAATTTTTTGTGGTAGATGAGGCGACCAAAAAATAGAGATCCTGCCGTTTACAATTTTATTTTTTTTATGACGTTCACCGTGCGGGTTAAATAATGATATATTGTAATAGTTCAGACTATTACGGATGCGGTGATACCAATTATTTTTTATTTTTTTTTACTATGCTCTAGGTGGAAAATAGGAAAAGGGGGGTTTTTTGAACTTTTAATATATATTTTTTTTTACATAAAAAACAACTTTATTTTACTAATTTTTACTTTTTTTATTAGCCTCCTAGGGGACTTCAACCAGCGATCGTTAGATCGCTTGCACTAGATATTGCAATACTAATGTATTGCAGTATATCGTGATTCTGACAGGCTTCTATTAAGCGGAGGCAGCGCTTAATAGGAGCACAAAGATGGCGGACCTGGGGTCCTTCATTAGGCCCCCAGGCAGCCATAGCAACCATCGCCACCACAAGATTGCATTGCGGGGGGGGCGCGATGAACTGTTAGAAGGGGTCGCCCCCCTCTTTCTAATGATTTAAACGCCACGGTCGCTGTTGACCGCAGCATTTAACGAGTTAAACGAGCGGGATCGCGCTCGAGCGTGTTCCCGCTCGTTACTCTGAAGTGTTGGCTGTAACATATGTAACTCCGTGAGACCGTTCCATAATTCTCCTACCCGACTTTGGTGTATGGATATGTCAAATGTCGGAAAGGGGTTAAACACAACCGCATTCACACAACTTTGCAGCAAACAGTGAATAAAAGCAAAACTTGAATGAAAATTCAACTTTGTGACTAAAATGCGTATTCACATAAAAATGTGTAAACCAAGTACACACGTATAGTAGACTGCACATTTAAAGATGAATGAAGTCACTATATTACCTCAATACAAAAAATGCTAAATAAAAAGCAAACAAACAAACAAACAAACAAACAAACACTTAAAAATGCACAAATGTGTGCTGGACCTTAGTCCTGGCCCCTGGTTAGGCCCCTGGTTAGGCAAACAGGGGATCCTACGTGGGGTCTTTCGTTCCTCATGTTGATATTGCCACCACCATTCCTAAACAATAATCACAATACCCTAAACTTAATCTAATGCTTTAACTATAAGGCCCCATGCACACGAACGTGCTTTTGTGGCCGCAATGCCCCCGAAAATCCACGAGAGAATTGCGGCCCCATTCATTTCTATGGGGCCATGCACACGACCGTAGTTTTTCCGGTCTGTGCTTGGCCTGGGAGCCCGCACCACAGAAAGAACGGACATGTCTTATTATGGCCGTCTTCTGCGGTCCGGGCTCATTGAAAATAATGGCCACGGCCATGGCATTGCCCGCAGTTTGCAGGTGGCTTGCGGCTGACAGTCCGCTGCCGGCCGACCCGAAAATCACGGGCGTGCACATGGCTACGGTCGTGTGCATGAGGCCTTACTGTTTTTTTAAAGCTATTAGAAGCACGGGTTGAAAAATTATTTGGACAGTGACACGAGTTTTGTAATTTTATCTGTTTACCAAAACATATTGAATATCCAGTCCTGTGGAGCGACTGGCAGACGGCATTACATTAATCTCAGCTCATAATATATACAGCGATTGTGATAAAGGCCTTGGTTAGGCCGAAACGTCTAAGGCTGGGTTCACACGACCATGTTACGTCCGTAATGTACGGAACGTAATTCGGCCGGAAGACCCGGACCGAACAAAGTGCAGGGAGCCGGGCTCCTAGCATCATAGTGATGTACGATGCTAGGAGTCCCTGCCTCTGCATGGAACAACTGTCCCGTACTGTAATCATGATTACAGTACGGGACAGTTGTCCTGCAGCGAGGCAGGGACTCCTAGCATCGTACATCACTATGATGCTAGGAGCCCGGCTCCCAGCCTTATAGAAAATCGCTTGTTCTAAAAAATATTATTTGGAATATAATAAAGCAATTTTGAAAACCAATACATCCAGTGTTCCTAGAGTGCTTTGGGTTTTTCTATGGATTTATAGTGTGGGTTTCCAACCCCGAACCCGTATAGCACCAATGCAATTCATTTAGGAGTGCATCCTTACATATTTTGTTTAATATTGAATATCCAGTTATATAATCAATATCGGCTTAAAGTGCAGACTCTCAGCTTTAATTTGAGGGTATTCACATCCTAATTTGAGGAAGGGATTAGGAATTACAGCTCTATAGCCCCGTAAAGACCAGGCCAATTTGAGTTTTTCATTTTAGTTTTTTCCTTCCCGCCTTCCAAAAGCCATAATTTTTCTATTTATTCGTCGACATAGCCACATGAGGGCTTGTTTTGTGTGAGACAAGTTGTAGTTTTTCATGGCACCATTTATTGTACTGCATAATGTACTGGTAATCTGAAAAAATATATATTTGTGGGGTAAATGGGCAAAAAAACGCTATTATACCATTTTTGGGGGGGTTTTGTTTTTACGGCGTCCATCAGGCAGTAAAAACTACATATTCTCCTTATTCTACAGGTTGATACGATTACGGCGATACCAAATTTATATGTTTTATTTTATGTTAAACCACTTTTAAAAAAATAAAACTATTTGATAAAAAAAAAATGTTTTGTGTTGCCATATTCTGAGAGCAATAACTTTTTTATTTTTCCATCAATTTAGAGGTGTAAGAGCTTAAATTTTGCGGGGCGAGCTGTAGGTTTCACCGATACCATTTTGTGGTACATGCGACTTTTTGATCACTTTTTATTCCTTGTTTTTGGGGAGCTAAGGTGACAATATTTTTTTTTACGTCGTTCGCTGAGCGGGTTAAATAACGCTATTATGTGATATCTCGAACTTTTATGAACGTGGCAATACCAGTTATGTTAACTTTTTTTTTTAACATTGCTTTAGGGAAAAAATGGGAAAAGTGTTTTTTTTTTAACTTAATATATATTTTTTCTTGTAACATTGTTTTTTACTTTTTTTATTAGTCCCCCTAGGGGACTTGAAGCAGCGATCGTTGGATCACTTGCATGATATACTGCAATACTAACGTATTGCAGTATATCGTGATTCTGACAGTCTCCTTTAAAGCCCTGCCGGAGGACTACAAAGATGGCAGACTTGGGGGTCCTTATTGGGCCCCCAGGCTGCCATAACAACCACTGTAAATGGCTGATCATGCCGGGGGCCGGTTTGATGGGGTGTCCCCCTGATTCTAACAATTTAAATGCCGCGGTCGCGATTGACTGCGGCATTTAAGGTGTTGGGCGGAATCAAAGTGATCTTTGATTACGCCCATTGCAGTGAAGGGTCGGCTATGTAACACAGCCGTCACCCGCTGTGTATGGAGCGAGCTCTTCCCGTGAGCGTGCTCCATACTTCCCCTTAACGGTGGTCACATACCAGTACGTGACATGTCGTTAAGGGTTTAATATGTAGCTGCCTTTTTTTTCAAGGGACCAAAGATAATTGGATAATTACCCCAAAAGCGATTTAATGCGCTGCATGGTCTCTTCCCTCGTTAATCTATCATCAATTAAGCAGGTAAAAGGTCTGGAGTTGATTCCAGGTGTGGCTTTTGCATTTGGAAGCTGCTGCTGTGAACCCACAACACGAGGTCAAAGGAGCGCTCAATGCAAGTGAAACAGACCATCGTTAGGCTGAAAAAAATTAAGAAATCCTTTAGAAAGATAGCACAAATGTTAGGAGTGGCCAAATCAACAGTTTGGTACATTCTTGAAAAAAAGAGAGTGCACTGGTGATTTTGTGAACTCCAAAAGGCCTGGACATCCATGGAAGACAGTAGTGGTGGATAATCGCAGAATCCTTTCCATGGTGAAGAAAAACCACTTCACAACATCCACCCAAGTGAAGAACACTCTCCTGGAAGTAGGTGTATCAGTATCTAAGTCTACCATAAAGAGAAGACTCCATGAGAGCAAATAGGGGGTTCACCACAAGGCGCAAACCATTAATCAGCCTCAAAAAAAGAACGGCCAGATTACACTTTGCCAAACAACATGTAAAGAAACCAGCCCACTTCTGGAGCTGCATTCTTTGGACAGATGAAACTAAGATCAACCTGTACCAGAATGATGGGAGGAAGAAAGTATGGAGAAGGCCTGGAACGGCTCATGATCCAAAGCACACCACATCCTCTGTAAAACATGGTGGAGGCAGTGTGATGGCATGGGCATGCATGGTCGCCAAAGGCACTGGGTCACTATTGTTTATTGATGATGTGACTGAAGACAGAAGCGGCCAGATGAATTCTGAAGTGTTCAGGGATTTACTTTCTGCTCAGATTCAACCAAATGCAGCAAGGTTGATTGGACGTCGCGTCACAGTACAGATGGACAATGACACAAAACATACTGCAAAAGCAACCCATGAGTTTTTTAAGGCAAAGAAGTGGAATATTCTGCAATGGCCAAGTCAATCACCAGATCTCAACCCGATCGAGCTGCATTTCATTTGCTTGAGAAAAAACTTAATGCAGAAAGACCCACAAACAAGCAACAACTGAAGACAGCTGCAGTAAAGGCCTGGCAAAAGAATCACAAAGGAGGAAACCCAGCGTTTAGTGATGTCCATGGGTTCCAGACTTCAGGCAGTCATTGCCTGCAAAGGATTCTCTACAAAGTATTTAAAAAAAACATTTTATTTATGGTAATATTAATTTGTCCTGGAATGAGGAGTCTTTGTAGAAAAATGGTCGCAATTCCTAAACGTTTCACAGGATTTTTGTTCAACCCCTTGAATTAAACCTGAAAGTCTTCACGTCAATTGCATCTTAGTTGTTTCATTTCAAATCCAATGTAGTGGCATGCGAGGCCAAATCATGGGGATTGTTTCACTGTCCAAATAATTCTGGACGTAACTGTACATGCAGTTCTTCTGTAGCTCCAGCTTTATGGCCGGGTTCGCACACGTTGGATACGCAGCATAAAACTACGCAGCGTATCCGACCTGGAACCCGCAGCACATTCCGTTCAAAGTGCAGTTTTTCGGGCGGAATTCTGCCGCGGAAAGCAGCGGTAGGAAAGAAATTCATACTTACCCTAGCTGTTGTCATGGTGACGTGTCCCTCCTGTGTCATCCGGTCCGGCCACCCTGGATGACGCTGCAGCCCATGTGACAGCTGCAGCCTGTGATTTGTGATTGGCTGCATCGGTCACATGGAATAAAACGTCATCCCAGGAGGCCAAACTGGAGGAAGAAGCAGGAAGTTCTGGGTAAGTGTAACTTTTTTTTTTCTCAGTTGTGAATCGCTGCGATTCCACCGCAAAAGTCGCAACACTTGGCTATTTGTTGCGGGTTTTGCATCCCCAGTGAATTCAATGGGGAGAACCTGCAACAGAAAACCAACGAAAACGCAGCATAAATTTATGCTGCGGATTTAAATTCTGCATCACAGGTCAATTTAATAATGTTTTTGCTGAGTTTTTTCCCCGCAGTTTAGGCATGAGATTTTCAAAATCTCGTCCTCTTTGCTGCTACTGTAAATGCTGTGAAATTTTGCAGCATTTATATTACGTAGGAACACGGCCTTAGAATCTTAGCTTTGAGGGTAGGAACATACAGTGTAAAAACTGCAGATTTTCCGCAACAAATTCCATTGAGGAAAATCTGCAGCGTAATACAGTTGTGTCAACATATGTCTCATGGGACTATAAGGGTATGTTCACACGGCGGGGGTCCGTAACGGCTGAAATTACGGGGATGTTTCAGCCTGAAAACATCCCCGTAATTTCAGCCGTACCGGCATGTGCAGGCGCCTGAACGCCGCGTCAATTACGGCCGTAATTAGCGCTGCTATTCATTGGAGTCAATGAATAGCGGCTCCAATTACGGCCAAAGAAGTGACAGGTCACTTCTTCTACGCGGGCGTCAATTTACGCGCCGTCATTTGACAGCGGCGCGTAAATATACGCCTCGTGTGAACAGACAAACGTCTGCCCATTGCTTTCAATGGGCAGATGTTTGTCAGCGCTATTGAGGCGCTATTTTCGGGCGTAATTCGGGGCAAAAACGCCCGATTTACGTCCGTAAATAGGCCGTGTGAACATACCCTAATATATAAGGGCTAAGTCACCAGCGAGTGCGGGTTATTATGCTCCCCAGTAACAAATATAAACTCCAATTAACATTGAATAAAGCACAAGAGAAAAAGGAGTCAGATACTATTAGAAATATAAATTGCCAAAGGAATAGAAAAATAAAACTTTTATTAGGACAATACAAAATACATGGTTAAAACAGACTACAAATCAAAGAAACTGTATATCTCCAAATGTATAGGAGGGGAACTAGGGTCGCAGTAGTTATGAGTGAATGTACAAAGAAAGGAGCATTTTCTCTAAGAGAAAGTATGTCAATCGCTCTAAGGTAGTTTTAAAGTAAGTATGCAGTGAGAGCCAAAATGTACATACATTCATATCCAATATTATTACATATTATCAAGACGGTAAGAGCCAAAATAGGGTTTTAAAACCTGCAACATAGTGCAATGTGTTGCAAATTTTGCAGCAAAAACGCGCAATTCCACCGCAAAAATTGCAAATGAAAAAAAATAATAATACTATTTTTTATTTGAAATGAATAAATAAAGCTCATACTTACCCTCTGCAGTAGTCCTAGCGATGCGATCCTCCTTTCTGAGTGCAGCTGGCCTCCTGGGATGATGTTTGATCCCATGTGACTGCTGCAGCCAATCAAAGGCTGCAGTGCTTACATGGACTACAGCGTCATGACAGGAGGGCGGGTTACACTCAGATGAGAGAGAGACATGTCACCATGACTATGGGTGGGTACCTTTTAAACAAATTACTTTTATTATTGCTGCAGAATTTACGCAGAGGACATGCCGCCCGAAAAACACGGCAACACAATTTGATGAGTTATTTCGGACGGAATTCCCTACAGCTACTAGGGTAGATATGCTATGTAGTTTTACACAGCGTATTCGTCCTGATTCCGCCTAGTGTGTTCCTACCTTAAAACAAGACCAAGATCACAGTAGCCGTGAGTAGTGAGATTACACCCTTCGCTAATAAACAACCTATTAGAGACTAAACAAGACCTTTTGGCATGCAGTATAAAAGTACTTTTTATTGAATAACATGGCTAAAATATACAAAAATGTATAAGATAAAATAAAGCAGAACATGCAACCTTCACAAATAAAGACAGAGAAGGAAGAGATGCGGTAGGTGAACAGGAGGAAAAGACTGTGTCAGGGTCCTATACAAGAGTGCTAATGGGTATGCAATCAATCACAGTGTTTCGAAAATAAAACGTCCCAGCATAAATACATCAAAGCAGAAAAATTCCATTGTAAAGATGGTAAATACCGACTTACACCATAAAAATGGAGTTGCCTGGAATAGCAAATAAGCACAAGTAATTAATTTATATTGATGGTTACACAGTGAAAGGTCTGAAACAATAGCAGCACCCAGGTAAGACTGGTCCCACACTGGTCAGACAACACCACGCGTTTTGCCATAGCTTCGTCAGGGAATGGCGTCAACAAAGAATAGCTCCTATTTTTATATATATCCCCACTCACTTCCCAATTTCCTACAATCCCGTATAAAGGATCGCAAACGAGGCCGTATGAACGGAACTGTGTATCCCAAAGAGAACATGTAAAAGCCCTGGGCATAGGTCAGATGGACCACCCCTGTGATTGGCTCAAGGAGGACACACGGACAAAACAAGGTCACGTGGGGTCCAGAGCCAATCACAGAGCGACCGAGCCGATAGTAACAAGGGCTCAATGCATATAGAAAAAACCTAGAGGTACAAAGATCACGATTGGCAAAAGTGTGTGGCAGCAAAAGTTACACTGTCGCAAAGTTTCCAGGAACAATCGAATCAATGTCTGCACGCTACCATAAGGATACATATAACAAAATACCTGGCCGCGTATCAGCAGCCACTTACCTACGCATGTATATGGATAATTTAACATTATGTGCAATACACACCAAGTATTATGCATAGAATAAAGTAATAATTAGTGAATGTTAATGAGTATAATTGATATAATAAACATAATAAAAAATAATACAAATATGTATAAAAATATTTAAGCCAGTAAACACAGCAAAGGGTGAAAAAGTGCCAAACGTGAAGTGAAAAAACCCCACATATAAGGATGTCTTTAACATCATTTAAGATGGCTCAAGCATCTATAGTGGGATCTCGGAAATATAAGTAAACTGAAAAAATGCATTATACACATACCAAAGCAATATAAAGAAAGTGAATATAGACATTAATGACGAAACATTGACACATGGATTTATACAAAGTTACATAAATATAGTTTTGTATATACAAAATATAATATTTATTAAAAATATGTATACAGGAAAACTTTCAAATTCTTCACCAGTTAAGTGACAATTAATCTAGCAATGTATAACAAAATATAAGTATAAGTATATATGTAGATAAATAAAGTGACGAAGTGAATCATGATGTATATACTTCAAAGGATTACTAAAACCAGTTTCTTGTATCTAAAGATAAATCTATATCTAAAGTGAACAGACATGTTATGTATAAATATATGAATAAAGTGACTGTGATAAAAGGACTAATATCACTGATAGTGTGCACAAAAAAGGAATAAGCACATAATTACAACAAAAAACTGATGGCCCGCAGGCCTACATATGGACCCTGACACAGCTATCCTCAAAGAAAATATTACAATTATTGAAGTAGTCCATACAGTGACACAATTCTTTTCTTACAGATGTGGGCCACTCCCAAAAAAGGGGGATCAGGGACAGGGATGCATATCGGGCAAAGATGCAAAAAGTTTCTGGAGGAGTTGTCCAACATGTGATATCAGCTGAAAAAATGAATAGACAAATAAATCCATATATAAATGTATTGAACAAAGCATTTTTTTTATATAATCCGCATCGGTAGATGTAGGAGGATAGGAGAGGTTGTTACTGGAGAGATAGTTTAAGAAAAATAATAATAATAGTTGAAGGTATGAATAAAAATAGATAAAATAGAACCAATGGTTAAAAGAAGAAATGTGTCAGACGCCAAACAGATAAAACACTATTCATGATCCCAAAAAGGGCACATAGCTGTTGTTCTCATTAAGGCCATCCGGGTGCAATGTTTCCAATTTTACAATCCACTTAGCTTTTTTTTGGGCTAGAATTCTTCTCCAACTTCCACCTCTGGGTCCAATAAGGACTTTGTCAATCCCTCTGACTTTAAGGAGGGAACCATCAGAGTTATGTGTTAATTTGAAGTGTCGAGGGATAGTAGTCAAAGCAGCGAGATCTTATTCATTGTGTGCAGATTCAATTTCCTTAACGTGTTCCCGTACCCTTCTGCGCAATTGTCTAGATGTCATGCCGATGTATATAAAATCACAAGGGCATGTGGAAAAATAGATGAGCCCAATAGTCGCACAGTCGATATGATGGTTAATCTTAAATTCCGTCCGATGTGTGGAATTGTAAAAGGAATTTGATCTTTCTATATTCGGACATGATACGCATTTGCCACAGTAGGAACAGCCCCATTTAGGACCTTTTAGCTTCAAAAGCATTCTGTCGTTTTATTTATACTAATAAAGTGCCTTCCTGCCGGGACGTATGAGATACGTTCCTAGCAGGGAAAGGGTTAATATTAACAAAAGCATCACTTGTGTAAATTCAATGAAGCTCCTGTGGATGAGAGATCCTAATGAAGCCATCTAAATCTTGAAGGAGAATCCCACTACTGACCATGCTCCTGATGACGTCACTACATGCAGTGAAACATGTTGGAGTTCAGTTTCTGGAGGATGCAGACATCATATTTCTATCCTAAAACTCAAATTCTTGGTGATGATCACTTCGCTTAAATGAGTAAGCAAACAGTAGGTCCTGACTGAGAAGGAATCAGATTGTTCTTTCCACTGACTAAGTGTTTCTAAGGCCTTATTTACACGAACATGTTAAACGTCCATGGGACGGCGGTTGAAACAGCGGCCGTCCCACGGACCTATGTAATTCAATGTGGCCGTTCGCACAGCCGTTGTTTCAACGGACCGTGTGAAGGGTCCGTGCGAAAATAGGACATGTCCGTTCTTTTCGCGCATCCCTCCATAGACTCTCAACTATGGGGGATGTGTGACATCGGGTCTCGCATTGCTGAGAACGGATGCACCTCGGACGTGAAAACCGTTTTCACGTCCGAGATGCGCAGCGTTCGTGTAAATAAGGTCTAAGGGTGTATTTACACTGTGTGGCTTTGCCGCTATTTGGCCGCTTTGCTGTGTGTAATCTTACAAGGACCAAGAAAATGTTCCAAGGCATCTCAGCAATTTATTTGTGTTATAAGATATATAATAAAACTCCACTAGGAGCGTTCAGAGCACATTCTAGAAGAGCAATTGCAAAATCTTGGCTGAGATTTCCGGTCAACAAATTTCCAAGGTGGTTTCTTGAAAATCTGTTCACAATTTGTGAAGCATTACAGACTAGATATTGGGGCTTCAGAGGAAGCAGCTTTTGGTCATATGATACTCCTTTCAGCTTGCCCAAGTATATCTTCTTTGTTTTAATTCTGCTGCACAGAAAGTGAATTTACTAATATTATTCTTCTTTCCTGTAGTCAAAACAGCAGCAGAAAAATAGTTTTTTTTGTTAAAAAGCATTTTTAAATAACTTGAGGGTGGTGTAAAAGGGAGTTATAGAGTCAAATGTTACAATAATTTATCTTGCCATCTGTACTACTGTACTAGTTAATTGCAGGAGGTTCAACTCCTTTCTATACTGATGCTTAGGCTACGTGCCAAATTCCCTTTTTCTGGATCTTCAAATAAATTTTACTATGAAAAAAAAAACATAGTTTATACTGGTCAACAGAAAAAGCCCAGATGGCTTTTTACCTATTTCAGTTTAAAATTTGAATTTAATGTTCAATTTATTTTATTTTTTTATTTTAAGATTTTATCTTTTGCCTCATTTTTTTAATAATGCATGCACATTGCTGCAATAACAATACCTTCAAAATGAAAAAAAATAAGAAACTGCAATATTCTAATTTAATATTTGCTTTCAAAATGCATTCTGAAGAGAAGTCATTCTAAATAATAAACCAGGCGTGTAGAAAGCTACAGTACTGAATCTAAAAACAAACAAATAACATACAAGGAATAGTAATCCTCTGGGAAATACAGAAAGATAATGTAGAGATAGTGTGCATGGTTTGCTTCTTGTCAGTGGGCAAAGACACTCTGTAAAGAAATGCTCAAGATTTGATCACTCTTTTACCTATTTATCTCGTATTTATTTATATTCTCACAGATGGTTTTGTGCCCTATGCTTGCTTAATAGACTGCTAAATATATTAATTTATAGATTACAAAGTAGATTTAAAGGCATTGTATCACTATAAAAAGGACATGGAGGGAGATTTAATAATGGGTTTGTGCCTTGAATATGTTGTAAAATGTGTCAAAACTTAGCGCATTTCTGTCACATCACGTTTTAGACCTATTTATGACGCAAATGTGCCAAAAGAGACAGTTGTTTTTGTCTCACTAGACACTTTTGAAACGTGTCTAAAAAGGAGCATGGCTTAATGAAAGGGAGGTGTAATTAAAATGCGCAAAATGCACCAAAATTTGGTGGCAATAAACTGTTTTTTTACAAAGCCAGACAAGAGG
Organism: Rhinoderma darwinii; assembly: GCF_050947455.1. Lineage (NCBI taxonomy): Eukaryota > Metazoa > Chordata > Amphibia > Anura > Rhinodermatidae > Rhinoderma > Rhinoderma darwinii. The sequence continues at coordinate 81,891,564 of NC_134691.1, forward strand.
TGGTATAAGGAAGAGAAAAATGTCTAACATGTTTAGCAACATGTGCCAATTGTATCATATAGCTTGCCCACTGTGATAAATTTGGCACATCTTCTGCCTACCTGGTCTAAGTTTATGCTGTCTACATTTTTGACATCATTAGTAAAAATGCACAATATTATTTTACCCCGTAACGACCGCCATATAGTGTTTTTACAGGGGGCTATTCAGGGTAGTTCTTCTGAAGCGCCGCCTTTTCACGACGGCACTTCAGAAGATGTATTCCTCAATCGGGCGTTTGCTCCTGAAGCCCAGTCTATTGCTAACTGCCTCGGGCTTCAGGACAATAATTGGAGACCAATAGCAATGGTCTCCGGTCATGTTTAACCCCTCAGATGAGGCAGTCAATAGAGACCGCCGCCTCTGAGTGATTTTAGAGGGAGGAGGCTCACTCTCTCATCCCATCGGCACCCGCAATCGCGGGTGCAGGTGGGTTTAATAGCAGCCGGGGGCCTTTTTTAGGTCTGCCTTTACTCAATGCCTGTCAATTTGACACTGACAGGCACAATACACTGCAATACAGAATTATTGTAGTGTATTATAAAAGTGATCAAATGATCACATAGTGAAGTCGCCTAGTGGGATTAAAAAAAAAGTTGAATAAAGTTTGTAAGAAACAAATAAAAATCCCAAGTAAAAAAAAGTGAAAGACCCACTCTTTCCCCTTACAAAATACTTTATTATGAAAAAAAATGGCCTCGTCTGTAACGACCCTAACTAAAACGATTACATTATTTTCCCGCATGATGAACGCCATAAAAAATAAAATAAAAATGCCAGAATTGCTGTTTTCTGTTCATCCTGCCCTCATTTTTTTTTAATAAAAAGTGATCAAAAAGTAGTATGTATTTCAAATGGTACCAATAAAAAATATAAGTCGTCCCACAAAAAAAGCCCTCATACAGCTATGTCAGCAAAAAATAAAAAAGTTATGGCTCCTAAAATATGGTGGAAAGAGAGACCAGTAGCAAGTCCCAATATTTATGGAAGGTAATTCTACCAATGCTTCATGCATCCAGTGCACGCTGTATGATTGTCGTAGCCTGACAACTCTAAGGCTGGGTTCACACTACCTATTTTCAGGCGTAAACTAGGCGTTTTACACCTCGAATTACGCCTGAAAACACGGCTCAAATACGTCGGCAAACATCTGCCCATTTATTTCAATGGGTTTGCCGACGTACTGTGCTGACGACCTGTAATTTAACGCGTAAAATAACAGCGTCGTCAAAGAAGTGCAGGACACTTCTTGGGACGTAATTTGAGCCATTTTTCCATTGACTTCAATGAAGAACAGCTCCAAATTACGGGCGTAATTGACGCCTTGCAAAACGCGAGTACGAGCAATTACGTCTGAAATGCAGGAGCTGTTTTCTCCTGAAAACAGCTCCGTAATTTCAGCCGTAATTGTCTATATCGTGTGCACATACCCTGAGCTGACATCAAGAAAAGGAAAACTGCAGCACACTTGTATTGAAGGTATCAAGAAGGCACAAGAACTTTATTTCACCATTACAGCGACGTTTCGACCCTAGTGTGAGTCTTTTTCAAGCCTCACTAGGGTCGAAACGTCGATGTGATGGTGAAATAAACTCCTTGTGCCTTTTTGATACCTTCAATACAAGTGTGCTGCAGTTTTCCTTTTCCTCTTAACCCCTTAGTGACCACTAATACGCCTTTTTACGTGATTCACTAATGGGCTTTAGGCTAGGCTGACGCCTTTTCACGTCAGCCTAGTCTAAGTCCTGCACGGGTCTCCCGTGCAGGCAGGAGCCGGGGCTCTGCTGTCTGATGACAGCTGAGCTCCTGCTCCAACGCCCGCGATCGAAGTTTACTTCGATCGCGGCCGTTTAACCCGTTAAATGCCGTCGTCAATAGCGACCGCGGCATTTAACTTTGTTTACAGAGGGAGTGCGCTCCCTCTGTCACCCATCGGCGGCCCACGAATGCAATCGCGGGTCTCCGATGGGGTGTCATGGCAGCCGGGGGCTTGATAAAAGCCCCCAGGTCTGCCCTGGACATATTCCTGTTAGGACGCGCCGGAGGCACGTCCTAACAGATTGCCTGTCAGATTTACACTGACAGGCAATAATGCTCTGGTATACGAAGTATACCAGAGCATTATAGCAGCGATCGGAATATCGCACAGTAAAGTCCCCTAGTGGGACTAATAAAATCAGTCATCAAAGTGAAATAAATATTAATAATAAAAAGTACAGTAAAAAAATAAATAAAACCATTTTTTTCCATAAAAAGTGGTTTTATTTAGTAAAAGTGTAAAAAAAAAAAAAAGTACACATATGTGGTATCGCCGCGACCGTAATGACTCCATTAATAAAGTTAATATGTAATTTAAACCGCAAAGTGAACACCGTAAAAAAAAAACGCAAAAAACCATGGCGAAATTGCAATTTTTTCCATTGCCCCCCAAAAAAGTCATAATAAAAAGGAATCAATAAGTCCCACGCACCCCAAAACAGTACCATTCAAAACTACGTATTGTCCCGCAGAAAACAAGCCCAAAAAATCACTACATTGATGGAAAAATAAAAAAATTACGGCTCTTGGAAAGCGACGATACAAAAACAAATAATTTTAGTTCAAAAGTGTTTTTATTGTGCAAAAGTCGTAAAACATAAAAAAACCTCTACACATGTGGTATCGCCGTAATCGTACTGACCCATAGAATAAAGGTAACATGTTATTTATGTCGCACAGTGAACGGCGTCAATTTAAAAACGCATAGAACAATGGCGGAATTTCAGTTTTTTTTATAATCCCCCCCAAAAAGGTTAATAAAAGTTAATATAAAAATTATATGTACCCAAAAATGCTGCCATTAAAAAGCACAACTAATCCCGCAAAAAACAAGTCCTCATACAGCTATGTAGACGAAAAAATAAGAACGTTATAGCTCTTTGAATGCGACTATAGAAAAACGAATAAAATAGCTTGGTCATTAGGGCCTAAAATGGGCTGGTCACTAAGGGGTTAAAACAAATAATTCTAGAAAAAAGTGTTTTTACTGTGTAAAAGTAATAAAACATAAAAAAAACTTAGTATTGTCGCAATAAAAATGACCCACTGAATAAAGTTATTGTAATTTATACCACACGGTAAATCGCGTAAATTCAAAAAAAAAAACTATACATAATAGGTATCGGCGTGTTTGGAAACGAGCTGACCTATAAAAATATCATGTTATTTTTACTGCACAATGAATACCGTAAAAAAATTCAATAAAAAACAATAACAGAATTTCTTTTTTTGGTCACCTTGACTCACAAAAAATGTAATAAAAAGTGATAAAAAATTTGTAACTCCCCCAAAATGGTACCCATGAAAACAACAGTTCGTCATGCAAAAAAACAATCCCTCCCACAGTGATATCAACTGAAAAATAAAAAAGTCATGGCTGTCAGAAAATGGCGACACTAAAACATGATTTTTGTTAGAAAAGAGTATTTTTATTGTGGGAAAGTAGTAAAACGGAAATCAATTTGGTGTCGTTGTAATCGTTTTGACCCACAGAATCAGGATATTATGTTGTTTATACTGCATGGTGAAAACTGTAAAAAAGAAAAAACAAAACAGTGCTAGAATTGTTGATTTTTGGTTTCCTCGTTTCCCAAAAAATGGAATAAATAGTGATAATAAAAATTCCATGTACCCCAAAATGGAACCAACAACAACTGCAGCTCGTTCCACAAAAAAAGTCCCCAAACAGCTCCGTCTATGGAAAAATAACACATTATGACTCTCAAAACGCAATGATGCAAAACGATGCTAAATGACGGCCCAGACTAATATTTTAGGTCCAGCAGTTATTCACTAAAAACCCCACATCATAATTAGCTAGTCCCCACAGGTGCACACCGTAGATGCAGCGGAGATGAGGAAACTTTAGGGCCTTATAGGGCTAGTGAAGAAGTCAAAGATTAGGCAATACTGGAGCGCAGATATTTTGTACAATACCCAAAAAACCCGGCCTGTGCATAAAGGATTGGTTCAAAACATACCACACCAATCTATGGATTATTTATTTCATTATTCATTCACCCCATTATTACATCATCCTATTATGCCCTGATATACCCTGCCCAGCTTACATATACCCTGATGTACTCCGCCCAGCTTACATATATCCTGATGTACTCCGCCCAGCTTATATACTGTATACCCTGATGTACTACGCACAGTTTACATAAACCCTGATGTACTCCGCACAGCTTACATATACTCTGATGTACTCAACACAGTATACTTATACCCTGATGTACTTCACCCAGTTTACATAAATCCTGATGTACTCCGCCCAGATTACATATGCCCCCACATTATAAGCTGAAATACCAGTAAAACCCCAAACAAAACTACTACCAAGCAAATTCTACGCTCCAAAAGCAAAATGGCGGTCCTTGTGAGGCTGACAGTGTGCCCAAACAGAAGTTTATGACTACATATGTATTACTGTATTCTGGAGAACCTGCTTAACAATTTATGTGGTGTGTGTCTCCAGTGGCATAAACTGGGCACAACATATTGGTCACAGATGTCAAATGGCATTTTTCAATCTGCAATATCCACTGTGCACTAATTTCTAGAAAACACATGTAGGATCAAAATGCTCACAATACCACTAGATAAATTTCTTCAGGGACGTATTTTCCAAAATAGGGTAATTTTTCGGTGCTTTCCACTGTACTGGTACCTTAGCTCAATGCAACATGGTGTCAGAAAACTAATTTAGTAAAATCTCCACTACAAAAAACTAATTGCGCTCCTTCCCTTTAGAGCCTTGCTGTGTGTCCAAATAGCAGTTTATTACCGTACTTGGGAGAAATTTATTTACAAATGTTGGGCAGCTTTTTTTCCTTTATCCCTTGTGAAAATGAAAAACTTTCAACTTTTTAGTGGAAAAAATGTGATATTAATTTTTACAGCCTAATTCCAATAAATTCTGCAAAAGACCTGTGAGTTCTAAATGCTTACTATACCACTAGATAGATTCCATAAGGTGTGCAGTTTCCCAAATGGGGTCACTTTTTGGGGGCTCCCACTGGTTTTGCCCCGCAGGGGCTTTTGAATTGTGACATGGCATCTGAAAACCATTCCAGCTAAATTTGAGCTCCAAATGGTGCTCCTTCCCTTCTGAACCCTGCCGTGGGTCAAAACAATAGTTTATGACCACTTATGGGGTATTGCTGTAATCAGGAGAAATTGCTTTTCAAATGTTGGGGTGCTTTTTCTCCTTTATTTTTTGTTAAACTTAAAAATGTCCCCGTTTTATTGGAAAAAATTCAGCTTTTTAATTTCATGGCCTAATTCCACAAAATTTGGCAAATGCTCCCTATAACCCTAGATAAATTCCTTCAGGGGTGTAGTTTCCCAAATGGGGTTACTTTTGGGGGTTTCCACTGATTTGGTCCTGCAGGGGCTTTGCAAATGTAACATGGCGCCACAAACCATTCCAGCAAAATTTGAGCTCCAAAAGCCAAATGGTGCTCCTTCCCTTCTAAGCCCTGCTTGTGGGTCAAAACAACAGTTTATTGCCACATATGGGGTACTGGTGTGCTCAGAATAGGTTGCTTTATAAATTTAGGGTGCTTTTTCTCCTTTATTTATTGTAAAAATTGAGACATCTGAGCTAAAACTAAATTTTATTAGAAAAAAACTTAGATTTTCCACTAAAGTCAGACAAAAACTGTGGGTTAAAAATGCCCTCGATAAATTCTTTGAGGGGTGTAGTTTCCCAAATGGGGTCACTTTTGGGGGTTTTTCCACTGTTTTGGTCCCACAGGGGCTTTGCAAATGCGACATGGCACCCAAAACCCATTGCAGCAAAACTTTAACTCCAAAAGACAAATGGTGCTCCTTCCATTCTGAGCTCTGCCGTGTGTCCAAACAGCAGTTTATTACCACATATTGGGTATTGCCGTAGCCTAGAGAAATTGCTTTTCAAATGTTGGGGTGTTTTTTGTCCTTTATGCCTTGTAAAAATTGAAACGTTCTACGTTTTATTGGGAAAAATTTTGATTTTAATTTTCATGGCCTCATTCCACTAAATTCAGAGATCAAAAAATGGGGTCACTTTTGGGTGGTTTTTACTGTTTGGGCACCACAGGACCTCTCCAAACCTGACATGGTGCCTAAAATATATTGTATTAAAAAGAAGGCCCCAAAATTCTCTTGGTACTCTTTTGCTTCTGAGCCCTGTGTTTCAGTCTATAAGCACACTAGGGCCACATATGAGATATTTCTAAAAACGGAAGATTCTGGGCAAAAAATATTGAGTTGCGTTTCTCCAGTAAAACCCACTGTGTTACAGAAAAATTTTGGCAAAAAAAAATTTAATTTGTAAATTTAACCCCTACTTTGCTTTAATTCTTGTGAAACGTTAAAAAACGTTCTTAATTCTGTTTTGAACACTTTGAGGGGTGCAGTTTTTAAAATGGGGTGATTTATGGGGGTTTGTATTGTATGGACCCCTCAAAGCCACTTCACAACTGAGCTGGTCCCTGAAAAAATTGCCTTTTGAAATTTTCTTAAATATGTAAGAAATTGCTGTTAAAGTTATAAGCCTTGTAACGTCCTAGAAAAAAAAAGAATGTTAAAAAAACAATGCAAACATAAAGTAGACATATGGGATATGTGAAATAGTAACTATTTTGTGTGGTATTACTATCTATTTTACAAGCATATAAATTTAAATTTAGAAAAACGCTAATTTTTGCAAATTTTCTCAAAATTTTGGTGTTTTTCACAAATAAATATTGAATTTATCGAACAAATTTTTTCACTAGCATAAAGTACAATATGTCACGAGAAAACAGTCTCAGAATTGCTTGGATAGGTGAAAGCATTCCAAAGTTATTACCACATAAATTGACACATGTCAGATTTGAAAAAATCGGCTTCGTCTTTTAGGCCAAAACAGGCTGTGTCCTGAAAGGGTTAAGTGGCTAAACTAGGTTTTTATTATAATCATATTGGGGCAGATTTATAATTACTGTCTTAAACTTGCACAGTTTAAAACTAGTCCAGGGAAGAAGAAAATGTGCCACATGTGACTCTTGCTGTGTAATAAATCTTATGCATCTTGTGAGACGTTAGAAAAATTTTCTAACATTACGCCACCTCTTAATTAATTTACTTTGAGCCATTTTTTTCACCAAAATGCTGAAAATTTTCAGTTTTCACTCTAGGTACTTAGGCGTAATCGGCTGACATTTTTTGTTCTCTGCAGCTCACTTGTCAGTTTTGCTGCATATACTGGGGCAGGATAAGCAGCGGGTAGGGAATTTAATAATAGTTGACAGTTCTATTGTACTGCTGGAGGCCTATTTTTTAAAAGTAAAACATAAATAGCTACAACATATAAAACACAGAATAGTTTTTTCACCATAATTAAATGTAATGAAACTAAAATTAAAAGCGTGATATATTCCTTTTTACGTAAAATATTGCTATATCAACGGCTCAAAATCTAACAAAGTTTGTGAATAATAATATTCATCATTATCATCATCATTATCATCATTTGTAATAAAGAATTGCGATTTATGTTACATAATATATATGGGGAACAACAGTTACACCGAAAAAGGCCATACTTACAAATGGACACAGCCAGGCCAGAAATGCTAGCCCTTTCATCAGCATTTCTGGCCTGGCTGTGTCCATTTGTAAGTATGGCCTTTTTCGGTGTTTTTGTATATGTCCCTGTGTTTTTATCGGTTCTGTTTGTGCATCAGGAACGTTCTGTTCCAGTTTAGGAGTTAGGGACTCGCACGTCTGGGGATCCTTGTCGTGGATTGCGAGCTTGCGTCCTTTTGGCAAAAATGATTACCAATGCCCCAGGTATTTTTCATTATTATGTATATTCGCTTCTCTTGGACACAGCCGGGTCTTTGATGCTGGGAGAGCATGGTGTGTTGTTGTTTGGCATAGCAAGCAGGGTAGCCCGCTCTATGAATTATCAAGGCGTCACAAATAGGCTTCTACCTGGCTATACACGTTGTGCCTCATGACGTACACACTATCCCACCATGTTTCACTCACTTGCACCCCATTATCCATTTATTTCTATTGAGGCACTTCATTTATTACTGCCCCCTATATTTCACTTATAGTATTACACTTGCACACACACTATTCATTTATTATTTCTTACTACACATCCCATGCACCACACACCACTCCCCTCAAGACTAGTGGGAGTGGCTATTATTATTTAAAGCACCTGCTCGCCCTTTCATCAGCATTTCTGGCCTGGCTGTGTCCATTTGTAAGTATGGCCTTTTTCAGTGTTTTTGTATATGTCCCTGTGTTTTTATCGGTTCTGTGTGTGGGGAACAACAGTTGTAAATTCTGACCTTTAACTAAAGGAGATGGCTACATAGTAAAACACCAATTTCTGAGGCAGTTCTCGAAAGACAAGCTAATCCTTGCAGACTGGCTGATGGAATCCCTGGTTACCATTTCTTATGCCTACGGAAAACTGGCACTCATTACTCTAAATGAAAATGTGGAATTTCGTTCTTACAGAGACCACAAAAGAAAATATGGTAGAAAAAAGGGGACAATCCCAATTAAAGTAAGAATGTACCACAGGCGGTTTAAATAGACCATATGCCCTCGACTGTTCCCCAAACTTGCCCCTCCATTTTTCAGTGCCCTTCATCCGGGAATGAGGAGGGTTTTACCAGCTGTTATCTATCGGGTTAATCCAATATATAACGGCCAATTAAATAAAAAACGCCACGCAGTGGCAGATTTGATAATGGACAATGTGGGTAGACATGGGCCCCCTGGAAACCACAGGACACAGACGGCCACCCAATCCTCCCATATTATAATCAGTCATTGGTCTGAAGGTGTATCTCATGATAAAAGAACAACTAAATGCTCTGGACAATGGATAAATATGCTCCCCAAATTTATGATCAATGGCTAGAGAGGATAACAAAAAAGTTCCAATGTGTATGATTTTATAAAAAACACCTTTTTCAGGGGTAACACACAGTTTCTAACAATGTGCACCTTGTGGCTGACATGACAGGACTGTGTGGTGGGGCTAGTGATTTATATAAAGGCAAAACTATGTACTTATCATATGCATCTATCCCTCTTTGATGCATCTTATGATTTTATTTGCCTTGGTAGCATTTGCCCGGCACCGTTTAATAAATAAATATGCGTATTTCGCAAATATTCATTTCGGGGACAATTCTATCAATTGAATATCCAATTTGATTCGGTCCAAATAAATTCACAGCGAATCACAAGTTTACGGTGATTGCCCTGTTTGACTCACTGATGTCTTCTAGGACTCTATCCAAATGGATACAGTCCTAGAAAACATCAGAGAGTCAAACAGGGTAATCGGGGGAACTTATGATTCCACTTATAAAATTAAAAAATACCATACTCACCTTCCCTGATCTACTGTAGTGACGCGTCCCCGTCGTCCTCCTAAGATGACGTTGTTTTGTCCCATGTGACCACTGAAGCCTTTAATTGGCTGTAGCGGTCAAATGGGACAAAACAACATCATCTCAGGAGACCGGAAAACGACAGGTTCCCACAGGAGACAATAGAAGTATGGTAGTTTTTTTTGAAGTCCTCTTCTCCCCTCTTTCTGTTTATAATCTGCAAATCTAATCTGCAATATGGTGAAAAGTGTACGCCATTTTGGGGTTTTGTGCGCAGCGAACCACCAAAAGTTTCTGATTTCACTGAACCCAAAACTTTTGGGAAATTCGGACCGAATTCGATTTGTTTAGAATTGCTTGGCTCATCTCTATTGTTAAAGTTAAAGCATACTTGAGTTTTCATCATAAAGTTCAAGATCTCCATGATGCTCAGTCCCAATGATGATATGACGTTCCAGTCACATTCCAAATTACATTTTAGTGGTTTTAAAAAAAAAATTCACCTCCTATTCCCCCTGTTTCAGCTGCCCGCTATTTTCTGTTTTCTTCATAGCGGAGGGCATGGCACTGATGAAAATCAGCCAGTACAGTACAGTGTGGACAGGGGCGTAACTAGGAAAGACTGGGCCCCATAGCAAACTTTTGACTGGGGGCCCCCCCTCCCCTGGGTGTCACACAACCATCCCTTGTAGATAGAGCCTTTTTTACAGCCCCCCCTGTAGATAACGCCATACAGCCCCCCTGTAGATAACACCATACAGCCCCCCTGTAGATAACGCCATACAGCCCCCTCTGTAGATAACATCATACAGCCCCCCTGTAGATAATGCCATACAGCCCCCCCTGTAGATAACGCCATACAGCCCCCTCTGTAGATAACGCCATACAGCACCTCTGTAGATAACGCCATACAGCCCACCCTGTAGGTAGCGCCATACAGACCCCTTTGTAAATAGCGCCATACAGCCCCTCCTGTAGATAACGCCATATAGCCCCCCTGTAGATAATGCCATACAGCCCCCTTTGTAGATAACGCCATACAGCCCCCTCTGTAGATAACGCCATACAGCCCCCCCTATAGATAACGCCATACAGACCCCTTTGTAAATAGTGCCATACAGCCCCCCTGTAGATAACGCCATACAGCCCACCCTGTAGATAACGTCATAAAGCCCCCCTGTAGATAACACCATTCAGCCACCTGTAGATAGCGCCATACTGCTCCCCCTGTAGATAGCACCATACAGCCACCCCTGTAGGTAACGCCATACAGCCCACCCTGTAGATAACACCATACAGCCCCCCTGTAGATAGCGCCATACAGCCCCCCCTGTAGTTAGCGCCATACAGCCCCCCTGTAGGTAACGCCATACAGCCACCCCTGTAGAGAACGCCATACAACCCCCCCTGTAGGTAACGCCATACAGCCCCCCTGTAGGTAACGCTATACAGCCCCCTGTAGGTAACGCCATACAGCCCCCCTGTAGGTAACGCTATACAGTCCCCCCTGTAGGTAACGCCATACAGCCCCCCTGTAGGTAACGCCATACAGCCCCCCCTGTAGGTAATGCCATACAGCCCCCCCTGTAGGTAACGCTATTCAGCCCCCGCTGTAGGTAACGCCATACAGCCCCCCCTGTAGGTAACGCCATACAGCCCCCCTGTAGGTAACGCCATACAGCCCCCCTGTAGGTAACGCTATACAGCCCCCCCTGTAGGTAACACCATGCAGCCCCCCCTGTAGTTAACGCTATACAGCCCCCCAATGTTCTCCATGACTAACCTCTGACTTCCGGAGTCTGCGCAGCTCAATAAAATGAAAGGAGCGCTGGTCACGCATGCGCACAAGCGCGACCGGTGCCCCATTCATTTCTACGGAGCTGCCAACACAGACCCCGGAAGTCTGAGGTTTCTCATGAAGAACTTCAGGGGACTTTCGGTCCCCCGTTCTGACTATCAATGCCAGCGATCACACATGTATCCCCTATCCTGTGGATAGGGGATACATGTCTTATGTAAGAACAACCCCTTTAATGGCAGAGCGGGGAGATACCTCCCTGCTCTGCCGTAGTGTTCAGTGGCGTCGTGCTGTAGCAGCCATAGCGGCAGCAAGCGGAGCCTCCGGCCATGGTGTGGGCCCGTGCCGGCGGGCGACATGAGCCCCCTCATGCCGCGGGCCCCGTAGCAGCCGCTACGGCTGCTATAGCTGTAGTTACGCCACTGAGTGTGGATCTCCGTGCCAAAACTTCCAAGCTACTGATCTGTCTTTATATAAACAGCCAGTGCTTCGCTTCTGGGTCACATGTAAGTTATCTTTTTACTACTGCTCCATCATGTAGTTGTTGCAGTGGCTGCTTGTGTCTCTCTGCCTGCTTTGTTATAGCTATTTTCCATTTCAGCAAGCCAGTGTTCTTGTTTCCTAATTTATTTCATACATACCGTCCTCTAGTATATCTTTCTTATAATCTGCTTTACCACCATTTCTACATTGCCCTATGCTGTCTGAGGTTTGCTGCATGTATCACTCAATAATAACTAAAAAGCAGCATGTAAGGGCTAATGTTGGGTTCTCATGCCATGCTAAAAATTTGTTTTTTTGGCACAAATCACGAAAATTGCACCAAAAACACATTTGCCGCGATTTAATGCGACATGAGAACCCAGCATGAGCCCTTACACGCAGCTTATTAGTTATTATTGAAAGATACTTGCAGCAAATATTAGACAGCTTAGGGCAATGTGCACATGGAGTTAGAGAAATGCAGGGACATTGGAAAATAGCTATAACAAAGCAGAGAGACAGAAGCAGCAACTGCAGTCATTATATGAATGAGCAATATTACGAAGAGAACTTACATGTGTCATGTCAGGCAGGCTATGTGTACAGAAAGCTTTATTACAGAGACACCCCACACTTCCTGCAGTCCGTCCTCTTCTCTGTAACTAGAGACATAATTTTCATGACAACAGGGGGTTCACGAGATTACAGGAAGGGAGATTACAGGAAGGGAGACACCTAGTGGCAATAATTTCATGCACACTATACAAGGATAAAACTTTTTGAAGAAAGTAAATTGCAAAGCTGCTAGATACAGATGACAATTAGATGACAAGTTATATGTTCATTTAGTGTCCATTTAAATTTACTGTCCACTCTTAGGGCTCATTCAGACGAGCATGTATCACGTCAGTGTGACGGCAGTTAATACAATGGCCGTCACATGGACTCATGTGTTTCAATGGGGCCGTTCACATGACCGTTGTTTCAACAGAGCGTGTGAAAAGTCTGTGAAAAAAATAGGACATGTCCTATTTTTTGGCGCTTTACGAATCTCTCCATAGACTAGTCTATGGGGGATGCGTGCTCATCTGAGGTTGGCCACGTTCATGTGAATGTAGCCCTAATCTATCCATTTGTATCTGTTATTTTATCTTTTCTTATCTGTTCTTATAATAAACCAAATAATAAAAAATATGTACTTGTCTAAATAAGGTCATGTCTATCCCAAAACAAATATATATTCTACATTTCAACATATTGAAAAACTAGATAGTAATATATTACTACACATTAAACAAAAACATATTATTTTGTAAGTATAGTAACATTGTATTTGCAGTAATGATTTTTTTGTTTTAGCTGGTTTTAAAATAGAGGATTCATTGCTTTATTACATGTTTAGAAAAAAAAAAGTGGATCTAAAGGTTCACATATGAGGGCAATCTGGCTATTTAACACTGGTGTCAACGAATACAAATTTTAGATTTTTGAAACATATTAGGTATTCATAGTTTTTCCAGATGTATCTGAATCAAAATCTTGTCTAGAACCATGTCTTCCACAATTTAAAGTCAGTTTATAGTACAGTTTAAATTGGGGAAGGAAGAAACCAAATAAAGAAGCTAAAATTTGTAATCAAAGTAATGTAATATTACTAATATTAATAATAATAATAATAATAATAATAATAATACTGATAATAATCATAATGATAATAATAATAATATGCTTGGAAGAAGCAGAAAATTAATCTAAAAAGAAAAGTTTTATGAATATTATTTTTTTATATCTATACTGAAACATTTTAAAACCAGTTTTTTTTAGTTTTCTATTTTCATGCAAGTATATAATATAAATCCTAGCTTTGCTATAGATTAATAAATGTATTTATGTGAAAATCCAGTATGCAATGTTACAGTAATTTGTTATAGGAAGTCAGAAATTATATTTTTGTATTAAATATTGTTTTAGAACAAACACAAACAAGTGTGTACCAATATATCATTAGTTTAATAGATGTAATATCACAAATATTTTATAGGATTTATAAGTTAAATTATTGGTAGAATAATCAATCCACCAGTAATGATAAGCATATAGAAATTGCTGTAAAATTCTTTGGCTCTAATCAGCAAAAACAGGCTACTTTCAAATGTTCGTTGTTCTGTCTGCGGCTACAAAAATGTTTAGCCCCTTGTAAATGTATTTTTTGTCTTTAATTGTGTGGCGATGAGACCTCATTCTTGCTTTTAGTTTCTGTCCTGTTTCTCCAACATATTGACCCCCAATAGGACATTTAGTGCACAGAATCAGGTTCATAACATTGGATATAGAACATGTGAATGTCCCAGGAATCTTAGGGCACGTTCAGACGTTTCAGAGTTTTTCCGCTGCAAATGTTGGTGCAGATTTGGGTCAATTACGCAATGAATCTGCATCAACATTTGCATATTTGACAGGTAATTCAGATTTTCCAGAAAAGACAGCGGACTTGCCACAGATTTCAGTTTTTGCATGGCAAAGGCTGAAATACGCAGTGAAATTCCGCTTCTTCTCCGCAACAGACAGTGCATGCTGCAGAGAGAAAATTCCACACTGCAGCCTATGGTCCGCAGAGGAGTTTTCCCCAACGTCTGAACTAACTTGCCTAAAAATGTATTGAAATAACTGTAAAAAACGGCCGCTGGAGAATTTCCACTGTGGACTGTCCGCAGCAATTCCGCCACATCTGGACGTGCCCTTAGAAAGATTTTTGCAGACACACTTCCACAACGGCACTTGGGTTGTGTCATGTATTGCAGCTCAGCTCCTTTGAAATGAATGGGGCTGATCTGTAATATCAAACACAACCTGTGGACAGGTGTGTGACTGTTTTAGGAAAAAAAATCAGCCATGTTTTTCTAATCCTGGACGACACCTTAAATTGTGGTCTTTTTAATATGCGGGGTCTAAGGCATCAAACATTCTATGCCTACAGACTCCTGAGATATGAATCTGATATTGATTGTTGTAAATTGATATATTTTCATGATTAATAGTATTAGATCCTTAAATCCTTCTATGGTATGAAGTAATATTAAATTATTACATTTAAATTAATTAAAAATGTTGATCTTAAATAATGTGAACATTTTTCTAGACAAATACCCAAAGGTGTTAAAATATCTCCTGAAATATTTTTAATATTTAAATTAATAAACTTTTCAATCATCTTTCTAGCCTATTAAGCATTTTATATAATATTGCGGATAGAGAAAAGAATAATCTACAAACCATATTATTTCCTTTCCATATAGTTTAATAGTTTGCCTTTATCATTTAAAAAGTTAATCTTATCATGAAACACACGACTGGGTTTATATGAGATAAAAATCACGCATAAGTATCGTGAAGTTACTTGCTACATAGTCTTCCTATTACATTTGGCAGCTTCATTAATCATACTGAGCATTTTTACTATTAGAAATAGCTAAGGAGATGAAATCTCTTTTTTTTTTTCTTTTCTAGTTGATAAGAATGTGTTTTTAGCAAAGAGATAAAATACAATTCCAGTGTGAAAAAGTCCTTTGAGAATCCTTGCATATTGTCAGCTACAAAATTTCCTTACATTTGCAATGCAAAATACATAGAACATTTTCCATTTCCTTTTCAGCACAGTATAAGATTAAATAAAACACATATGTTTGTATAATGCTGGAGAGGTCACTTAGAACTAAGTGCCTGCAGACATAAGTCATGTTTTACTACTAGAAGTATATCCAACTACACGCTGAAATCATTAGGTGTGAATGAACCCATTCATGATAAGCCACAGACTTTATAATTGCAATGTTAATAATATTACACAAAGGCCTGACAAATAACACTAGTATTTTTTTAAATTCTGTTTCAACTTCTAATACCATTTAATGTTATAAAATACATTATATGAATTCTCTTAGCTATCACAATAAAAGAATACATTATAAAATACTAAATATGTATGTATCAGGGTAGAAATAAACAAGTGCCAATTTTCATATATGAATCCCAAACTATATTGATATTGAAAAGGGAAAGGACAAGACGTATCCAGGGTCTCACTGTCCGATATCTTTATTAATTTTGTTAAGATCCTGGCAAAAATCATGTAAAAAAGAAAATCTAAAATCATCCCCTCTCTGATCGATAGGGATCAATATAGGTTCATTAAAAACTAACATCAGATGCCTCTTTACATGTGGGAATTTCGAGTTGGGAGTAGGAGGAGGCAGGGGGTGGGCACTCCATTCTTTCTTAAAACACACGTTTTATTTGGGGAACAAATACATAAAGTGGCTAAGAATGTTGTATCGTTCACCCAGAGAAAGGGTCCTCA
Organism: Rhinoderma darwinii; assembly: GCF_050947455.1. Taxonomy (NCBI): domain Eukaryota; kingdom Metazoa; phylum Chordata; class Amphibia; order Anura; family Rhinodermatidae; genus Rhinoderma; species Rhinoderma darwinii. The sequence continues at coordinate 81,907,675 of NC_134691.1, forward strand.
TAAACCTAAAGCAGACTAAGGATTTTTTTTTAAAACAAGAGGGACTAGACAGGGTTATTACCTCTTACTTAACTAAAAATAAGAAAAACGAAGATTAAGCAGAAAATACAGATAAAGCGAGTCCTTAAATATAAGGGTATGTTCCCACGCAGTGGTTTCAGACGTAATTTGGGCATTTTACGCCTCGAATTACGCCTGAAAAAAAGCCCCTAATACGCCTACAAACATATTCCCATTGCTTTCAATGGGAATTATGATGTTCTGTCCCCACGAACCTTTATTTTATGCGTCGCTGTCAAAATACGGTTCGTAAAATGACGGCTCGTCAAAAGAAGTGCAGGACACTTCTTGGGACGTTTTTGGAGGTGTTTTTCACTGACTCCATTCAAAAACAGCTCCAAAAACGGCCATAAAAAAACACAGCGAAAAACGTGAGTTGTTTAAAAAACGTCTGAAAATCAGGAGCTGTTTTCGCATGAAAACAGCTCCGTATTTTCAGACGTTTTTGCTCACTGCGTGTGAACATACCCTAACAGTATGTTCAAACACAGTGGTTCCAGACGTAATTAGGGAGTTTTACGCCTTGAATTACGCCTGAAAAAACGCCCCTAATATGCCTACAAACATCTGCCCATTGCTTTCAATGGGAATTACGATGTTCTGTTCCCACGAGCCTTTATTTTACGTGTCGCTGTCAAATTACGGCCCATAAAATTACGGCTCGTCAAAAGAAGTGCAGGACACTTCTAGGGACTTTTTGAAGGCATTTTTCATTGACTGCATTGAAAATAAGCTACAAAAACGGCCGTAAAAAACTCTGCGAAAAATGCGAGTTGTTAAAAAAACGTCTGAAAATCAGGAGCTGTTTTCGCCTGAAAACAGCTCCGTATTTTCGGACGTTTTTGGTCACTGCGTGTGAACATACCCTACTTTCTTTTTGGAGGATAGGAACTTCTTCCTGTACAGTGTACATTGTACCAGAAAAATAAAATAGAGCCGCCCTCACCTGGTGCCTAGAGGAACAACTCATCCCGGCACAGGTAAAGAGCAGGACAGCACATGTAGTACTGTAATGTACTGTAGTCAGGGGCTACTAGAAAGCCAATCAGTCCATGCACTTTAGTAACCTAGGAGTTTAACCTGTAAAAAGTCCATGCTGATTGAATGGATCACCAACCACCCAAAATTTCACAGAAAAATAATATTATATGAGGGTGGTCCTCTCGAAGAAAAAACTACACAGAATGCAGGTTAAACTGTGAAATGCAATCAGTAAACACACACAACACACAAATATCATTCTTAGTCCACAGCATGGAAACCCTCTCATTCCTAGTCCCCAGCATTGCACCCCTCTTAATTTTTGTTTTATTTCAAATGGGTTCCCACTAAATTGTTTACTGAAAAAAGTGGTATTTGGTCAAATTATAGAGACACAGCTCATATAGATAATGGTGGGGAAATTCGGTCACAGAAATATTTGGTCTTGATGGGGGTCTTCTCAAAGGAGTCGTCTTCTGGGGAGGTTTTACTGTACTCGGAATACAGCATAGGAAGAGGATGTACGTATACATTCCACTAATGGTTCCATCATGAGTGCAAAGATTAAGGGTGATAAGGGATACCCTGGTCAAGTACCATTTGAGATTTTAAACAGATCCAAAAGAAACCCTGAAGAATATACGCAAGCTGAGGAATAGAATAAATTATTATAATGGCATCTAGAATTGGACAAGATAAACCAAACTTTGGTATCGCCATAATCACATTGACCACCAGAATATAGTTAACGTGTCATTTTTACCGCGAGGTGAATGCAGTGAAAACAAAACCCAAAAAATAATGGAGAAATCGCTGTATTTTTTTTCCATTGCATTCCACAAAGAATTTATTTTCAGTCTCACAGTACAATAAATGGTACCAATGAAAACTACAACTAGTCCCGCAAAAACCAAGCCTTCATAAAGCTATGATGAAAAAAATAAAAAAGTTATGGATTTTGGAAGGCAGAGAGGAAGAACCGAAAATGAAGGAGCTAAAAATTTATGCAGCACCATTGAGAAGTGATATGGGTCTAAAATTTTGGGGCCTATCACTGGTTCACCCATGTTTGGGAAGTATCACAATGAGTGCTTGTAATATTTCTGGAGAGATTTTTTTCCCCCGTTTAGACGGTATGATTGAAAATAAGTAATTAAGTTATTTTGTTCATCAAGGTTTTTCATTTGATCAGTTAGATCCTTGATTTTGCAACATCTGTTTTTCTTATCTGTTGCTGCTATTTTAAGTAAGTGGCCCCTTAGGACTGCTTTGTGTGCACACCATGTAGTATGTATAGAGGTGTCCAAAGGATTATCGAAAATAAAATATTATTGAAGGCAAGAAGTAGTGTTTTTGTGATGTATGTAATTATTAACCCCTTCCCGCAACTGTACGCCCATTTTAACCATGCCTTAATGCAAATGGGCATACAGTTATGCCCAAAGGATGAAGCGGGCCCAGGAGTGGGCCCGCGCCACCCGCAACGGGTGCCGGCTGTAATATACAGCCAACATCCCGCTGCAACCGGGGAGATAGCAGTTATCTCCGATCACCGCCATTTATCTCCTTAGATGCCGCAGTCAATAGCGACTACTGCATTTAAGTGGTTATTTGGCCTGATGAAAAATATCATATTATTTATCCTGCATGGTGAACACTGTAAAAAAAATAATGGCAGAATTTCATTTTTTTCCCAAAAAACTAATAAAAAGTTACTAAAAAGTCGCAAGTACCCAGAAATCGTACCAATAAAAAAATACAGTTTGTCACACAAAAAATAAGCCCTCACACTGCTCCATCAAGAAAAAAATAAAAATAAGAAAGTTATGGTTCTTAGGATATGGTGACACCAAAACATTATTTTATTTCGAAAAGTGTTTTTTTATTGTGTAAAAGTAGTAAAACTCTTAAAGATGAACTCCCATGAAAAATGTTATTGCTGTGCCCGTTTGTAATGGGTATCTTGTGCATGTAAATTATATTTATTTTTTCACCGACTATCTTTCAACCCATGGGCTCCGTTCGCCTCCCCGTTCTGTCACGTGACCTGTAAACTGACTTTCTGATTCACACAGCGTCTTATATCTGAACCGAAAGCCAGTTTCTCTATTAGACTCAGAATGTGTCTACATTATATTATTAAGGGGTGACTACATTATATTATTATTGTCCCAAAAACTTTTTGCCCATTTTTGCAGTTCAATCCTAAAAAAATTGCTGAAACACTTCTGGGGTCAAAATGCTCACTTCACCCCCAGTTGAATTGCTTAACCCCTTAAGGATGCAGCCTAGTTTTGGCCTTAAGGCTCAGAGCCCATTTTTCAAATCTGACATATTTCACTTTATGTGGTAATAACGTCGGAATGCTTAAACCTATCCAAGCAATTCTGAGACTGTTTTCTCGTGACACATTGGGCTTCATGTTCGTGGTAAAATTTGGTCGATATATTCAGTGTTTATTGGTGAAAAATTGCAAAATTTAGAGAAAAATTGGAAAAAATAGAATTTTTCAGAATTTAAATGCATCTGCTTGTAAAACAGACGGTTATACCACCCAAAATAGTTACTAGTTCACATTTCCCATATGCCTACTTTAGATTGGCATCGTTTTTTGAACATTATTTTATTTTTCTTGGACGTTACAAGGCTTAGAACATAAACAGCAATTTCTCATATTTTTAAGAAAATTTCAAAAGCCTTTTTTTTAAGGTACTTCTTCAGTTCTGAAGAGGCTTTGAGGGGCTTATGTATTAGAAACCTTGATAAAACACCCCATTTTAAAAACTAGACCTCTCAAAGTATTCAAAACAGCATTTAGAAAGTTTTTTAACCCTTCAGGCATTTCACAAGAATTAAAGCAAAGTGGAGGTGAAATTTGCAAATTTCATTTTTTGTGCTGAATTTCAATTTTATTCAATTTTTTTTCTGTAACTCAGAAGGTTTTACCAGAGAAATACTACTAAATATGTATTGTCCATATTCTGCAGTTTTTAGAAATGTCCCACATGTGGCTCTAGTGCGCTCATGGACTAAAACACAAGCCCTAGAAGCAAAGAAGCACCTAGTGCATTTTGAGGCCTCTTTTTTTATTAGAATATATTTTAGGCAGCATGCCAGGTTTGAAGAGGTGTTGAGGTGCCAAAACAGTAGGAATCCCTGAATAGAGACCCCATTTTGGAAACTACACCCCTCAAGGAATTCATTTATGGTTGTTGTTACCATTTTGACCGCACAGTTTTTTCACAGCACCTATTTGAATTGGGCTGTGAAATTAAAAAAATTACATTTTTTCCAATAAGATGTCATTTTTTATCAAAATTTCTTATTTTCACAGGGAACAAAATACACCATTTTGTTGCCCAATTTCTCCTGAGTGCAGCAATACCCCATTTGTGGAGATAAACTGCAGTTTGGGCCCATGGGAGGCCTCAGAAGTGAAGTAGCGCTGTGTGTTCTTTGGAGTGCAGATTTTGCTGGTTTGGTTTTCGGGTGCCATGTCGCATTTGCAGAGCCCCAGAGGTATCAAAGCAATGGAAACCCACCAGAAGTGACCCCATTTTGGAATCTACACCCCTCAAGGAATTCATTTATGGGTAATGTGACCATTTAGACACCATAGTTTCTTCACAGAACTTATTTGAATTGGGCTGGTAATTAAAACAAAATTAATTTTTTCCAATAATATGTAGTTTTGGCTGAAAATGTCTTATTTTCACAAGAAATAAAATACCCCATTCTGTTGCGCAATTTGTCCTGAGTGCAGCAATACCCCATTTGTGGTGATAAACTGCCGTTTGGGCCCATGGGAGGGCTCAGAAGGAAAGGACCACCATTTGGCCTACTGGGGATTTTCTGGTGCGAAGTCATGTATGCAGAAGCCCCTGAGGTACCAGTACAGTTGAAACCCGCAAGAAGTGACCCCGTTTTAAAAACTACACCCTTAAGGCATTCATCTAGAGGTGTAGTGAGCATTTTGACCGGAGAGATACACCCCATAAACTGTAATGTGGGTTCTCCCGGGTATGGCAATACCCTCAATGTGGCTGTTATCAGCTGCTTGGGCACACAGCAGGGCTCAGAAGGGAAAGATGAGGGGGATAAGCTGTGCGGAGTGCATCAGGGTAAGTAGAATTGGGGTAAATTATAAATCAAGGGATGTATGATACATTTTAAAACACTCTATCATACAGAGCTCTGGTTATTCGGGACACGCGTTACATTGATATATTGTGTCCTCCCTTATACCCCTCTTATAGCAGACTTTGCACCTCTTTTGACTTTCTCCCTACTTGCCAGTTTGGGGAACTTCTCCTGGAAAGTGTTGCCCTGGTACGATGCGTGTGGCCCCGCTTCCAGAAGTACTGGGTGCCCCCCCCCTTCCTGGTCCCTGAAGATTAGGTTCTTGATAACCACCTCTTGAAATTCCAGGAAAGTTCCCCTCTGGCCTGTACATCAACGTAGCACGTACACATTGTACAATGCCATCTGTATGATGTGCACGGCCAGCTTCTTATACCACACCACATGGCGCTGTAGGGCTTCAGGACTTGATCTGACAAGTCCACCCCTCCCATGTACCTATTGTAGTCCAGGATGCAGTCTGGTTTAGGGGTCTCTGTACTGGTACCTCGTACAGGTACATGGGTACTGGTGTGACATCTCTCTTGTCCTTGTACTTGACACACAATATGTTGCTGCTATAATGTGCCCTGCGCTCACCCCTTCTTGTTTGCCCTGCAGAGTCTTAGGGAGGCCTCTCTGATTTCCTCTAGCAGTGCCGCATGCCACAGGACTTCTGGAAGCGAGGCAGTTGAAGAGTGGGACGCCGGTATACAAATTATCCAGGTAGAGGTGGTATCCCTGGTCCAGCAGTGGGTGCACCAAATCCCATACAATTTTTGCATTAACTCCCAGTAAGGGGGGGCATTCTGGGGGCTGAATACTGGTGTCCTTCCCTTCATATATCCTAAACCTGTAGGTATACCCTGATGCACTCTCGCACAGCTCATACATCTTCACGCCATACCTTGCCCTCTTACCCGGCAGGTACTCGCGGGATTGAAGCCTCCCTTTAAAATGTACCAAGGACTCAATAGAAATACACTTCTCGGGGGTGTATGCTTGGGAAAACCGGGCAGTGAAACGGTCTAATAGGGGTCTCCGTTTATACAAACGGTCAAAACTGGGGTCATCTCGGGGTGGGCACGGCTCCTTATCAGTATAATGTAAGAAGCAAAGTATTGCCTAATTTATTTATTTTTTTAGGTTCTGAAGTTGCTTTGAGGGACCCATATATTAGAAACCCCTATGAAACACCCCATTTTAGAAACTAGACCCCTCAAAGTATTCACAACAGCATTTAGAAAGTTTATGAACCCTTTAGGTGTTTCACAGAAATTTAGAGCAAAGTAGAGGTGAAATTTACATTTTTTTTTTTGTCAGAAAATCCTCTTTATACCATTTTTTTTATAACAGAATTGGATTTATCAGAGAAACGCAACTTAATACGTATTGCCCAGATTCTGCAGTTTTGAGAAATATCCCACATGTGGCCCTCGGGCGGTAATGGACTGAAGCAGCGGCACCTAGTGGATTTTGAGGCCTCCTTTTTATTAGGCACCATGTCCGGTTTGAAGAGGTCTTGAGGTGCCAAAACAGTAGAAAACTCCCAAAAGTGACCCCATTTTGGAAACTAGACCCCTTGAGGGATTCATTGCAGTTTTCATGGGGTGCATGGGACTTTTTGATCAGTTTTTATTCTATTTTTAGTTGGCGTGGTGACTAAAAAACAGCAATTCTACTATTGTTTTTTTAATCTATTTTTTTTTACAGCGTTCACCGTGCGCTATAAATGACACATTGACTTTATTCTGCGGGGCGATACAATTATGGCGATACCAGATGTTTATAGTTTTTTTATGTCTTATGGTGTTTGCACAATAAAATACTTTTTGTAAAAAATCATTCACTTTTTGTGTTACCTTATTCTAAGAGCCATAACGTTTTTATTTTTCCATCAAGAAAGCCGTGCGAGGACTTATTTTTTGCGTAACGAACTGTAGTTTCGATCAGGACCATTTTTAGGTACATGCGACTTTTTGATCTCTTTTTATTCCATTTTTTGCGAGGTGAAGTGAACAAACAATTGTTATTCTGGTACGGTTTATTATTTTCTTTTACGCCGTTCACCGCGCGGGATAAATAACGAAATAATTTTGTAGTTCAGGCCGTTACGGACGCGGCGATACCAATTATGTATAGTTTATTTGTTTGTTTATATATTTTTATTAATAATAAAGGACTGATAAGGGAAAAAGGGGGATTTTTACTTTTATTACTTTTAAATCTTTTATTTTCTTTTTTTAACTTTTTTTTTACTTTATTACTTTGTCCCACTAGGGGACTTGAGGGCAGGAGTTCCTGATCGCAATTCTAATACACTGCACTACATGCGTAGTGCAGTGTATTAGAGCTGTCAGCTACTCACTGACAGCAAGCATAGTGGGTCCTGACTTCGTCAGGTCCCACTAGGCTTCCGTCGATGGCAGAGCCGGACGCCATTGTTTGGTGTCCGGTTGCCATAGCCACCATCGCAGCTGTCACAGCTCCTGTATGTGTCGGGAGGACGGCCGAAATGGCCGTTACTCCCGCAACGTAATAGTCCGTCGCTGAGCGCTAACAATATAGTTAGCGCGACGGATTATTACGCCGCTGAGCACGAAGGGGTTAAGGAGTGCAGTTTCCTAAATAGTGTCACATTGTGGGGGTTTCCACTGTACTGGTGCTTTGCAAATGCGACATAGCATCAGAAAACCATTCCAGCAAAATCTGCGCTCCAAATGCTAAAAGGCACTCCTTCTCTTCTGAGAGCTGCCGTGAGCCCAAACAGTAGCTTATGACCACGTATGGGGTATTGCCATGCTCATGAAATAACAATTTTTGGGGTGCTATTTCTCCTGAATTCCTTGTGGAAATGAAAATGTTTGAGCTAAAACTACATATTATTGTAAAAAAAATATTTTTAATTTTTATGGCCCAATTCTAATAAATTCTATAAAACACATGTGGGGTCAAAATGTTTACTACACCCCTAGATACATTCCTTGTGGGGTCTAGTTTCCAAAATTGTGTCTTTTTTGAGGGTGTATCTAATGTTTTGACACATCAAGCCCTTTTTTTTTCTATTCAACTTTTATTCATTTTTTTAAAAAACAAACATGTATGACAAGACCAAGAAGACATCAGATTCAAAATCAAGACATAGGCAGACCACGCAGAGCCACTGAAATATAAATGATAACTCAGTACCGGCATTGAATACATTTTCTTAATACTGATATTATAAATTTACAAAAAGAAAAAATAATTTAATAATAAATAGAGAGACACATATCTAAGTTAAAGCACTCAAGTCTGTCTAGACCTATATAATACATTTAACAAATAGGTGTCGAAACCAGGCCAATAAGAGGTGAACAGAAATATAATAAGCATCAGATCATAGCAATAGATGGCATACAAAAACAATAAATCTTGTGTTCTCATAAGTAAGAAGTGAAAACGTAGCACCTGAGAAAGAATAAACACTGTTAACTGAGAAGTAGAAAGAGTAATGCATTCTGAGGATAGGTGGAGGAAGAGTGCCTTAGGGACATATAAGAAGTTCCAAACAGGAAAGCAAGGGGCCTAAGTGGCACCAAGGGATTTAGATTTATATGTAATCCACTTATCCCAAATGCGGAGAAATTTCTCTCTTTTCCCAAGTTCCCATCCCGCAAGCTCCTCAAAGCGATATAATTGATGCAACTTTTCTCTTCAATGTTGGATTGAAGGGGGTTCTGTGTCCCTCCAGTGCAAGGGGATAAGTAGTTTTGCAGCTTATATCAGCTACATTACTAAACAATGCCTGGACGGTTTAAATTCCTGAGATTCTACCCAGAGAAGAACCTGAGCAAGTTTGAGATGTAAATCTACACCCCATCAGCAATCTCCTTTCTAACCACCTCCCAAAATGGTTTTATTTACGGACAACTCATCCAAACATGGATGTGATAGTGTGCCTGGTTCAGAGAAGTACCTCCATCAGAGGTCAGAATCACAAAGCCCAATCTTACTTAAAAATACAAGCGTTCTGTACCAGCGGGTGAGCAGTTTAAACAAACTCTCCTGAATTCTAACACACTGGGAAAAACCATGGGAGCCGGTCAGGATAGACTTATCTTCCAACTCAGTAAATTCTCAATCAAGCTCGGTCTCCCACTCTCTACGTATCTTGGTCTAGAGACCGAGGTTTGTTGTAGCAATAATGAGTATGTGTGGGACACAGATCTAGCCCTGGGTGTAGTGGCAGTAAGGAGCTTCTCCAACCAGTTCAGTTCCCCGAGTGGGGAAGCCACACATTTTTGAAATCTCCTAAACATCTGCCTAAAGGACATGTTATGAAGAAACGTCAGTTCCACATTCTCGCTATCTGGTATTAATTTTGAGATATCGGGCTACATCTCCTGGGCATACAGGTCTCTCAAAGGGCAGTTAAGGAATCTAGACCAAGGTGCCGTAACATCTACTAGTGCATCCGTACACCAAGAGGTAATGGTTCCAACTGGAATTAAGAGCAAAGTTTCATTTCGAGTGTATAAGAATTTGGACATAGCATGACTAATTCTAACCATACCTCTGGTAATAGCACTTGATATATTTAGTTTCCTAGGGGAAAAAAATTTAATCTCTACATGAATGGGGTTTGGTGGGGGAGCCACCAAATCCAACCACCTTGGTACGTGGTTTGCTGTATAATACGTGTAAATGTCTGGGATAGTGAATCCATCTTGTTTCTTCTTTTGTATCCGGAGTGTAAATGCTATCCCGGGTCTTCGGCCGTTCCATAAGAAGGAGATGAATAAACTGCGTAAAAGCTTAAAAAATGGTTTAGAGAGCTCAATAGGTACAGTCTGCATAACATAGATGATTTGGGGAAAAATATACGTTTTCAATATGTTTTTTACGGCCCAACCGGGATGTGAATGGAAGTCTCATATTTGTAATTTGTGATTAAATACTAGAAAATAAGGGGGCATAATTCAGTGAATATAATAGGTTAGGGTCAGCTGGGATCTGTACTCAAAGTACTTTGATAGATATACTTGGCCAAATAAAGGGGGTAGTTGGTTTCAGTCGTTTAATGACAGATGGGGAGGCTGAAATATTTAACATTTCAGATTTGCCCAGATTAACTTTGAAGTTGGAGTCTTTGCCAAATCAAATAATTGAAGAAGCAGAGGAATTGCTATTGACGGGTTGGTGATTAAGACTCCAAGATCAACCGCAAATGCTGCAGTAGTATGAGTGTGGCTTCCTACTGTTAAACCTTTTATGTCTGGAGACTGTCTTATCTCCATAGTTATCTTTCCATAGTTAAAATGAAAAGTGCGAAGGAAAGGGTTCAACCCTCTCTGGTGCTGTTTTTAATGCCGAAGCTATCTGAGAGCATGCCATTAACTCTAATTCGAGCTCTGGGTGTTGAATACAGGGAAAAAATAGCTGTGACAAAATTAGAAGGGAAATCAAACTTTACTAGGACGGTACCTCAAGCCCTTTTCAAACAGGAAATGGTGCCTGGCAAACATCCTAATAAAAAGGAGGCCCCAAAATCCACTAGGTGCTACTTCATTTCTAAGGGCTGTGTTTGAGTCCAGTAGCACACTACTGGACTCAAAAACATGTGGTCTATTTTGATAAAACTGCAGAATTTGTGCACTAAATATTGAGTTGTGTTTCTCTGTTAACACCTGTCCGTGTTACTGAAATAAATTGTTTAAATTAAAAATTTGCCAGAAAAAATTTAATTTGTAAATTTTACCTCCACTTTGCTTTATTCCATTGAAACACCTAAAGGGTTAACAAACTTCCTAAATGCTGTTTTGAATACTAGGTGCAGTTTTTAAAATGTGGTGACTTATGAGGGGTTTCTAATATATAGACCCCCCAAAGTCACTTCAAAACTGAAATGGTGTCTAAAAAAATATGTTTTGCAAATCTTGTTAAATATTTGAAAAACTGCTAGTAAACTTATAAGCCCTATAACGTCCTGAAAAAAGTAAAATTAAATAAAAATAGATGCCTAAATAAGGAAGACATATAGTAAACCTTATTTATTTACAAATTTGTGTGGTACCGTTATCCATTTTAGAAGCAGAGGATTTCAAATGTAGGAAAATGCTAATTTTATAAGTAAATACTAAACATATCGACCAAAATTTACCACTAATATAAAGAACAATGTGTTATGAAAAAATAGTCTCAGAATCACTTAGATAAATAAGATCATTCCAGAGTTATTACCACATAAATTTAGACATGTTAGATTTGAAAAATGGGGCTCGTCCTGAAGATTAAAATAAGCTCGGTCCTGGAGGGGGTAAGATGAAAATTGTTTAGTCTCCATGGAGATGTGGGGGTATTGTTATATTTTTTGTTAATGGTGGTGGATATTGAAGCATGGTCGGACCATGTTATACCTCCTATAGAGAAGTTGTACACTCTGTGTAGAAGTAACTTGTCCACTATTATAAAGTCGATAAATGAGTACCGTACACGTTTTGTGGGTTAGAAAAAACAATATAGTATTCTCCATTAGTCATATGAACCCTCTCTAAAAAAAAAAAAAGAAAGAAATTATAGATTTCTGTGTTTTTAGCTTAAATAGCTTTTTGAACAGATGGGGGAATTGAACCTTGTTAAAATTGGCACATATGTTAAGAGTACCACAGCAAGTTTTTTTTATCCTGGATTGTAAAAATTTACCTTGTATTTCAAGGGGCATATAATGAAACTCTGTAGTATTTTTCATTGTTAATTATACATTGTATGCAAGTGAAAAAAATATGTGTGAATTGTTTATGTTGGATTCAATGCCGTCTTTTTTGAACAGATGCGTTTCTTGTGCAGAAAAAATATGACATTTAAGAGACATTCATTCTCTCTAAAACATAGCCCTGTGTGGGGGCTGTTGAGACCCTTCATGTTTAGTGTCGCTCTTTTAAATACCATCATTTACAAATTAGGCATAATAAATCCTTTTGCATTTCTTAAACTAAAAGGAGCTCTAATCCCATCTGAAATTTCAAATTTCATAGACGTATTAAACCTATCAAAGCATTCTAGACACAGGCTACATACAGTGCTTAGAAACAGAAAAAAATAAGTAAATAATAGCACCACAATGATGTGGTAAAATATATCTTTTAAAGTCCTAGATCGGAGTGAAACTCAGCACATCAGGGGGTGTGGAGAAGTATGGAGATTCAAAGTAATAAGGCTGCACGCCTAAAAATTTGAAGTTGTAGGGCATTTTACTTCTAGGTGTGTAAGTGTGATTGCAGTAGTAAGGCAAAAGGCGAATTAGATCAGCCATATAAAATAAAAATAAAAATCACCACAGTGTTAGGATGCTTAGGAGATCTGACAAGAGTCCATTCCGGTGTTAACGAAGTAGCTTTTCGTTTGGAAAAAGGCATCTGAGGTATCTGCACAGGTTGCAGGAACCATTTGACAAGAAGCTTCTCAGCTTCTGTTGGTGTCTTGAGTATGTGTATATGTCCATTTCTTGTGATGTTTAGCTTTATAGGATAGCCTTATTTGTATGGGATTTCATGATATCTGAGAGCTTGGTTTGTAGAGGAAAACTCTCGTCTATTTACTAGGGTTGTTGCAGATAGATTTGCAAGCATTAAGATATTAAGAAAACGGTCAGGTAGAGATTTCACGTTTGTTGATGCTTTTTACAAATCTTCCTTGAAGTGATAAAAATGCAGCCTAGGAATAATGCCCCTTGGTGCTGATTGTGGGAGTTGTTTTGACTTAGGGATTCTGTGTGCTCTGTCTATGAGCATATTTCTTTGTCCGGTTTGAGGTAGTAAGTAAGGCTGAGCTCACACGTTGCGGATTTGTTGCGGATTTGACACGGATCTCAACCTTTGCATTAAAAATACATGACAAATGCGCAACGTGTCAATGCCTAAAACAGCTAAATAGTCTGTTTAGAATTCCTTCCTTTGCGCTGGTGGCACTGACTAAGGAATGCTGTAAAATCTTATATTGTTCCTTCTGGAACAAACATCTTGGTCCGCTAATATAAGTTTTGCATTCACCATATCCTCGTCAGTTTAATTTAAAGTACCGACTAAACTAGTGTGAGCACCAGTAAATTTGTCAATTTTTTGCTTCAAATTGCTGTACACTCTCCAATAACTTTAACGTCTAATGATAGGGACCTGAGAGCTAAGTGATTGTCTTTTTGTATGCTAGTTAAGGAAGTGAAGAAACTGACCTTTTTGTTTAGGAGATTGTGGGAATTCTGTTGCCTCAGATGTGTGACTGGAAGCTGACCCAGATGAGTGAGCAGGACTTGCATATGAGGGACTCCCTTGTGGAGTGTCTTACTTCTCTCTACTTCGACCATGTTGCTTGTATTTTCGGCGTCCTTTTGGGACATTGTCGTCGGCGGGTAGTAAGGGTATGTGCACACAACCTCTTTTCAGGCGTAATGGAGGCGTTTTACGCCTCGAATTACGCCTGAAAAGACGGCTCCAATACGTCTGCAAACATCTGCCCATTGCTTGCAATGGGTCTTACGATGTTCTGTGCAGACAAGCTGTCTTTTTACGCGTCGCTGTCAAAATACGGCGCGTAAAATGACGGCTCATAAAAAAAGAAGTGTAGGACACTTCTTGGGACATTTTTGGAGCCGTTTTCTGATAGACTCTATTGAAAACCACTCCAAAAATGTCCGTAAAAAACGCTGCAAAAACGCAGCGAAAAACGCGAGTTGCTCAAAAAACGTCTGAAAATCAGGGGCTGTTTTCCCTTGAAAACAGCTTCGTATTTTGAGACGTTTTTGACTCTGCGTGTGAACATACCCTAAGGGTATGTGCACACGACCTCTTTTCAGACGTAATGGAGGCGTTTTACGCCTCGAATTACGCCTGAAAAGATGGCTTCAATACGTCGGCAAACATCTGCCCATTGCTTGCAATCGGTCTTACGATGTTCTGTGCAGACGAGCTGTCATTTTACGTGTCGGTGTCAAAATACGGCGCGTAAAATGATAGCTCGTCAAAAGAAGTGCAGGACACTTTTTGGGACGTTTTTGGAGCCGTTTTTGTCATAGACTCTATTGAGAACAGCTCCAAAAACGGCCGTAAAAACTCTGCTAAAACACCGCGAAAAACGCAGCGAAAAACGAGAGTTGCTCAAAAAACGTCTCAAAATCAGGAGAGGGTTTCCCTTGAAAACAGCTCCGTGTTTTCAGACGTATTTTGTTGAACATATCCTAATAGGACAGCTGGGTGGCTTGGCCGATTGCAGAGGAGAGCAAAACGCTTGAGACAAAACTCTGCAGCAGGCTCACCACTAAAGCAGCTTTACAGCAGCTCATATGCTGCATCCTGGGCCCCAAATCCTTCCGGGTAAACCACCACTGGACCAGCCAACGTTGCCAAAGGCAGAGCAAAGAAGCGGGACCTCTAATATATATGTTAAACTGCCATTGCCTCTGGCAAACTGTATTGCCTTAATCAAAATGATTTACCTCCCCCCCTTGTAGATAGTGCCACACAGAGCCCGCTTCCCCCTTAGTAGATAGCGGCACACTCCCCCCCCCTTGTAGATAGTGCCACACACAGCCCGCTGCCCCTTTGTAAATAGCGCCACACTCCCCCCCTTGTAAATAGTGCCACATTCCCCCCCTTGTAAATAGTGCCACATTCCACCCCTTGTAAATAGCACCACACTCCCCCCTTGTACTTAGCGCCACACTGTGAACAGACCGGTGAGCGGCAGCCTACCGCTACAACTCTCCGCTCTGCCTGGTGTGACTTACCGGAGGAGCCGGGGAGGTCATGCAGCGCAGGCAGCGGCGGAGTTTCTTCTGACTAGCGTTGGTGACAGCCAGGGCTGGCCTTAGCTTGGATGGCGCCCTGTGCGGGCCTCTCTATTTCCGCCCCCTACACAAACCAAAAATTAACCACATATATGGACACGCTGGAACATATATAGTGTACATACATAAAGACAGATATTTAGACATACAGGCAAATATACATACACACATTCTGGAATATATACATACAGGTAAATATATAGGCGTACAGACACATATATACGCATACACACACACACACACACACTCACACACACCGGCAGATAAATACACAGACAGGAACATATACAAATACATAAAAGGCACAAATATACAAGCACAAAGACACATTCACAAACAGACCCATATATATATATATATATATATATATATATATATATACACACGCACACAGGCACATATGTACACAGCACAGATAATGTAGATGTTAGCTGCAGTCCTATGTAACACAACAGATAACACACAGTGATAACTGTCTGAGTACAGATAATGTAGTAGTGTTGCCTGCAGTCCTATGTAAGACCACAGATAATGTAGATGTTACGTGCAGTCCTATGTAACACCACAGATAACACAGTGATTACTCTCTGAGTACAGATAATGTAGTTATGTCACCTGAAGTCCTATATAACACCACAGATAACAGTGATAACTCTCTGAGTACAGATAATGTAGTAGTGTTATCTGCAGTCCTATGTAACACCACAGATAACACACAGTGATAACTCTCTGAGTACAGATAATGTAGTAGATGTAAGAGACAAACACATGCAGAGACACAGACAGACAGAGAGACAAACACACACACACACACACACACACACACACACACACACACAGATTGTAACATATAGACATACAAAGACAGAGACACACACTGTATTCACACTACACACATATACACACACACATACACACACAGACACTCACCATGTCTCCTTGCTGACAGCATCACAAGTCAGGACGGGCTGTGGGTGGAGCTTCCTCTCTGCTTCTCGCAGAGCACAGAGTAGAGGCAGAGCTGGAAGGCTGGAGCACGGGAGTGGACCTGTCCCCTGACCTGAGTCATCTGACCTCACGTCATTGACGTGAGGTCAGGTGACAGGTAAGGTGACTGGACTGGTCCACTCCCTAGCCATCACAGACCCCAGTCAGAACACCCATATTTCCTGGCTCTTCCTAAGCTGCTGCAGGTGTCCAACATACAGCTGCTCTTCGGCGCCCCCCTTCCCTACCACCGGGTTGCGCCCGCGGCACATGCCCCGCCTGCCCCCCCCTAGCTACGCCCCTGCTGAAAGGGGCCTGTGGAGCTGCTGTAGAGCCGCAGAGAGCGAGTTGTGGAAATGGTGGCACTTATGTTGAGCCTCAATCTATGGGTCCAGGAGCATGTTGTGGGTGACTTCCTCCCCATATGCAGAATCATATGAGCATTGGTGGGATCGTGCGTCAGTTACAGCCTGGTAGGCCTGAAGTTGCCGGACCAACTCCTGCATCAGGGAGGAACGCCCTTGTCTAGAGATGAGCGAACTTATCAAAAGTTCGGTTCGGCTAGTTCGCCGAATTTCACAGAAAAGTTCGGTTCGGACCGAACTAGTTCTGACCGAACCTGTCACTTACGTGCGCCGAGCATGCTACTGTCCGGGGTGCTGATAGAGTTAATGGGCTGCACTAACTCTTTCAGCAACCTTCACAGTACATGCTCGGTGCGCGGAAAATACAATTTTAATAAATGTAATAAAAAAATAAAAATTATACGTTCGTACTTACTTTCCTCCTGTCCGGCCTCCAGCGATGACGTTTCATCCCTTTCGCCGCTGCAGCCAATCACAGGCTGTAGTGGCGGTCACGCACGCCAGGATGACGCTTCATCCCACGTGACCGCCTCTGCAGCCAATCACAGGCTGCAGCGGGACATGGATGAAACGTCATCGCTGGAGGCCGGACAGGAGGAAAGTAAGTATGAACGTATTATTTTTTTGGGCATGTATGTATGTATGTATGTTGGCATGTATGTATGTTGTCATGTATGTATATCTGTGCATGTATGTTGGCATGTATGTATATATGTGCATGTTTGTATGTATATTTGCATGTATATATTTGCATGTATGTATGTATGTTTGCATGTTTGCATGTATGTATTTTTGCATGTATGTTGTCATGTATGTATGTATGTATGTATGTATGTATATATGTGCATGTGTGTATGTATATTTGTATGTATGTATGTATGTATGTTTGCATGAATGTATGTATGTTTGCATGTATGTGTGTTTGCATGAATGTATGTTTGCATGTATGTATGTATGCATGTTTGTATGTATATTTGCATGTGTGTATATATATGTATGTTGTCATGTATGTATGTATGTATGTATGTTGTCATGTATGTATATATGTGCATGTATGTTGGCATGTATGTATATATGTGCATGTGTGTATGTATGTATATTTGCATGTATATATTTGCATGTATGTATGTTGTCATGTATGTATGTATATATGTGCATGTATGTTTGCATGTATGTTGGCATGTATGTATACATGTGCATGTTTGCATGTATATTTGCATGCATATATGTTTGCATGTGTGTATGTATGTTTGCATGTATGTATGTATGTTTGCATGTATGTATGTTGTCATGCATGTTTGTATGTATGTTGTCATGTATGTATGTATATATGTGCATGTATGTATGTTTGCATGTTTTTATTTTTGCATGTATGTTTGCATGTATGTTTATATATATGTGAATGTATGTAATTATGTTTGCATGTATTTATGTTTGCATGTATATTTGTGCATGCTTGTATATATGTATGTATGTATCTTTGCATGTTTGTTTGTATGTATGTTTTCATGTGTGTGTGTATTCATGTATGTATGATAGTTTGCATGTATATATGTGTGTATGTTTGCATGTATGTATATTTGCATGTATATATGTGCATGCTTGTATGTATGTTTGTATATATGTATGTATGGCCATGTATGATACTGTCTGCTGGCGCCCTGTATCTAAGTCAACTTCACGGCAGGCTTCTATACATGGTATAACAGTCAGTATCACACATTAAACTGAATCTAAGCCTACGACATGTTTTATTTAATTTTTTTTTTTCACAGGTTTGGTGTTTGGACTACGTCGGTTTCGAGGACTACTTAGATGACGTGTTTTTTTTCTACAATAAAATGGTTAATGAGGGTTGTGTTGGGGGTGCTTTATTTCAATAAAATATTTTATCTATATCTTTGTCTTTTTCTTTTCAAATTTTATTACTACCACTTTAGTAATGGCCGCTGTCTGAGTGACAAGGTCCATTACTAAGGGGAGGCTTAGTGTTAGCCGGTGCAGAGGCTAACACTAACCACCATTATTACCCCGGTACCCACCACCACCAGGGGTGCCGGGAAGAGCCAGGTACGATCCAGTACCCGACCATCTGTTGTGATGGTCGGGCTCTGGGGCGGCCGCAGGCTGGTATTATGAGGCTGGGAAGGGCCAAAAACAGTGGACCTTCCCACCCTTGTAATGCTAGGCTGCTGCTGCTGTGTTGTATCTGGCTGGTTATAAAAGTGGGGGGGACCCCACGTCATTTTTTAAAATTATTTATTTAAATTTATTTTTTTTAAAAGACATGGGGTTCCACCCAATTTATCATAACCAGCCACATACAACACAGTGTTATTAGCCTGGGAATGGACAAAACCAGTGGCCCTTCCCACCAATGTAATGCCAGACTGCTGCGGCCTTGTATATGGCTGGTTATTAAAAATGTGGGGGACCCGTCTATTGCTAAATTTGTTAAATTAAAAAAAAAAAACGACGTGGGGTTCCCCCCCATTTTTATAACCAGCCCAATACAACACAGCAGCAGCAGCCTAGCATTACAAGGGTGGGAAGGTCCACTGATTTTGGCCCTTCCCAGCCTCATAATACCAGCCTACGGCCGCCCCAGTACCCGACCATCACAACAGATGGTCGGGTACTGGATCGTACCAAGCTCTTCCCGGCACCCCTGGTGGTGGTGGGTACCGGGGTAATAATGGGTGGTTAGTGCTAGCCTCTGCACCGGCTAACACTAAGTACCGCCTTAATAATGGACGCTGTCAATCAGCCAACTGCCATTATCTAGGCACTAATAAAGTTTAAAAAAAAACACAAAGACAATTCTTTTTTATTGAAATAAGAAATCCCCAACAAAACCCTCGTTAACCATTTTATTAAAATTTGAAAAAACGTAGATCTACGCAGTAGTCCAACGAATCGAAGACGTAGTCCAATCGGTACATCAAAATCTGCAACAACATAAAAAAACAGTTATCAATGTGAGCAATAACAATACTTCTACTCACCTATACACATATATACACGCACACACAAACAAACAACCATACACAAACACACATATATACACAAACACAACAAGATATACAAACACACACACACACACACATATACACGAACTCACACATATACACACAAAAACACACATATCCAAACACACACACACACACACACACACACACAGTTATACACACACATACACGAACACATATACACAAACACATATACAAACAAAAACACACATACCCAAACACACATATACACAAACACATATACACAAACACACCCATATATACACACAAACACACACCCATATACACACATATACACATATACACAAACACACACATATAGAAAAACACACACAAACATCTACACACAAACATATACACAAATACACCCATATATACACAAACATATACACAAACGCATATACACAAACACACCCATATATACACACACACACATATACACAAACACACATATAAAAACAAAAACAGACAAAGTCACATACCCAAACACACATATATACACAAACACACACATACACAAACACGGTTTCTTTTAAATGCTGCTGGGGAACCCGCTCGATCCACTATATAAGGCTGCACTACAGTGCAGCATTTAAAAGAAACAGGATCCTGACCTGTCCATAGAGTTTAAGGCAGCACAGAGTATTTCAGGAGATGAGCATGCAGATTCAGTGCTGCTGTGAACTCTGCTCTTACCATTACGTAGCTCTCAGTCTGTTACCTCTCCTCCACTCCTGTCCTCCAGAACACCTTCACATGATTGGCAAGTCACCACGTAATGGTAAGAGCAGAGTTCACAGCAGCACAGAGTATTTCAGGAGATGAGCGTGCAGATCTTGTGCGGGGTGGTGACTTGCCAATCATGTGAAGGTGTTATTGAGGACAGGAGTGGAGGAGAGGTAACAGACTGAGCTACGTAATGGTAAGAGCAGAGTTCACAGCAGCACTGAATCTGCAAGCTCCTCTCCTGAAATACTCTGTGCTGCTGTGAACTCTGTTCTTACCATTATGTAGCTCAGTCTGTTACATCTCCTCCACTCCTGTCCTCTATAACACGTTCACATGATTGGCAAGTCACCACCACGCACAAGATCCGCATGCTCATCTCCTGAAATACTCTGTGCTGCTGTGAACTCTGCTCTTACCATTACGTGGTGACTTGCCAATCATGTGAAGGTGTTCTTGAGGACAGGAGTGGAGGAGAGGTAACAGACTGAAAGCTACGTAATGGTAAGAGCAGAGTTCACAGCAGCACTGAATCTGCACGCTCATCTCCTGAAATACTCTGTGCTGCCTTAAACTCTGTGGACAGGTCAGGATCCTGTTTCTTTTAAAGCTGCACTGTAGCGTAGCCTTATATAGTGGATCGAGCGGGTTCCCTAGCAGCATTTAAAGTAAACAGGATCCTGACCTGTCCACAGAGTTTAAGGCAGCACAGAGTATTTCATAAGATGAGCACGGGCAGCCGTTCGTTTTTCCGAGCCGTGCTCCCATTATGCACACGACCGTAAAAACACCCGTTATTGCGGGTCGTAATTACGACCCGCAATAACGGGCTCATAGACTTCTGTTACCCACGGGTACCTTTCCGTTTTCTCACGGGAAGGTGCCCGTGCCGTTAAAAAAATAGAACATGTTCTATTTTTCTATTTTACGGGCCGTGCTGCTATAATTATAATGACAGCATGGTTCGCAAAAGCGGCCGGCTGCCCGTGGCCGGCCGGCCGTGCTCGTAGTTACGAGTCGTAATTACGAGCACGGCCCGTAAAATAAAAAAATAGAACATGTTCTATCTTTTTAACGCCACGGGCACCTTCCCGTGAGAAAACGGGAAGGTACCCGTGGCTAACAGAAGTCTATGGGCCCGCTATTTCGGGTCGTAATTACGACCCGTGATAACGGGTGTTTTTATGGTCGTGTGCATGAGGCCCCGTAATGACGGGTGGCTACATGTGTGCACCCGTCATTACGGCAGCGTTGCTAGGCGACGTCAGTAAGGGTATGTGCACACACACTAATTACGTCCGTAACTGACGGACGTATTTCGGCCGCAAGTACCGGACCGAACACACTGCAGGGAGCCGGGCTCCTAGCATCATACTTATGTACGATGCTAGGAGTCCCTGCCTCTCCGTGGAACTACTGTCCCGTGCTGAAAACATGATTACAGTACGGGACAGTTGTCCTGCAGAGAGGCAGGGACTCCTAGCATCGTACATAACTATGATGCTAGGAGCCCGGCTCCCTGCAGTGTGTTCGGTCCGGTACTTGCGGCCGAAATACGTCCGTCAATTACGGACGTAATTAGTGTGTGTGCACATACCCTAAATAGTCACTGTTCAGGGTGCTGAAAGAGTTAACTGATCGGCAGTAACTGTTTCAGTACCCTGGACAGTGACTACCGATCACAGTACCTGTAAAAAAAAAAGACGTTCATACTTACCGGGAACTCCCTGCTTCCTCCAGTCCGGTCTCCTGGCCGTTGCCTTGGTGACGCGTCCCTCTCGACATCCCTTGATGACGATGCAGCCCATGTGAGCGCTGCAGCCAATCACAGGCTGCCGCGGCCTCTGCAGCCAATCACAGGCTGCAGAGGCCTCTGCAGCCAATCACAGGCTGCCGCGTCAGAAAAGGTCGGACTGGAGGAAGAAGAGGGACTCGTCACCAAGACAACGACCGGGTACGTATGAAATGCTTTTTATTTTATTTTTAATCAGCAGCCTCTTTTCTCTATCAGTGATTGATAGAGACAAGTGGCTGCCGATTTGTATAATGTTTTTGACCGGGTTCGGTCAAAACGGGTTCGGCCGAACCCGGTGAAGTTCGGATTCGCTGCGAACCGAACTTTTCCGGAAGTTCGGACCGAAACCGGGTTCGGTTGTCCCGGTTCGCTCATCTCTACCCTTGTCTCTGTCCGCAACAAGAGTGTGCCAGCCATTATCTGCCTGCCTGAGCCGTGCCAAGAACTATGTTTCTCATACTAAGAAGTGTTATTGTTTGTCCTGCTGAGGCAGGGTGCGCTATTAACACCGGCCTAGTAAAGTTGAGTTGCCAAAAATCTCTTAAACTAACTTTGAGCGACATGCCTGCACAGGGCCGTACACCACCCAGGAACTCCCTTGCAGACATCTTGCGGACCTTTATGGCAGCCCTAATACGGCTCTGGCCAACTTAAAACAGTATTACGGCCTTGTGCATGAGCTCTCAGGATATGTTCACACGCAACAGATTTGTTGGGGAAATTCTATCCTATTCACTTGAATAGAGTTTGCAGAAATCCATGCACTTGATGCAGAAACATCCTCATTTAGATGTATGGATTGGATGTTGCAAAAATAATTCATAGGCTGAGTTCACACACTGCGTTTAGCGTGTTTGTCGGAAAATAAGTTCTAGCTGAACATCTCCATAGGCGTTCGTTAGTCAGACAGAGGCCACAAATTGATAGTTTTTTACCGCTCAGACGGTTGTAGATGTAAAGTCTGAAGTGTCCATCAAGGGTTTGACCTTCCCCCAGCTAGCATGCAGAAAAAACGATCCAAATTTTCACTGGTGTGTATATCTCGCTGGTACTTGTGGTTCCACACAGAAATGAAACTGAAGAAATGCAACTGCTTGCTGTGTATATCCTCGTACTTGATGTTGTAAATCTCCAACAAGGGAGAAAAAGGAGATAGTGCACTATCTTTTGGAAACTACAAATTCCACGAGTTTATTCCATACTTACAAAAACAGATATAGATAAAAGCATAAGATAAGCTCTTGTAACATGCCAAATAATGCAACCCGACCCTGGGTTTCACCCTTCTGGCTTCCTCTGGGGCATATAGGCGTGTACCATACATGTGTTTAAATAGCTGTCAGTCTTCTTAACATACAACAGTTTTAAATTGCTTATGTATATAAAACAGCCAATTTTAAAAACAACAATGATAAAATAACATGAAAAATAAAATCATTCACACAATAAGTGTAGTTATGAATAAATTTAATAAAAAAAACCTCATTATTTGTTGTGAAACTGCGCTGCAGCATAATGAGATCTAATTGCATGACTCGTCTAAGCTACTTAACTAAAAGCTGTGTGAATAAGGTTCAATCTCTCCAAGACATATATAAAAAAAAACATATGTAGAAGTATAATCAATATGATGTATTTTTTATGATGATCCCCACATTCCTTCCACCTGTATGAATAACTATGCTCGGTTATATAAATCACAATGATCCACCTTATACAAATGACAATTTTGAAATATAAGTTATTACAACATTATTTGTTTATCTTACAATATTATATACCGATCTTACATCTTATACATGTGGGTAAAATACCCTTTTTTTTTTTTATTGTTTTTTGGTTAGAAGGTGGCTACAAAAAAGAAAAAAATTGATGTGATGTAATCAGAGCTGTGATTTAAAGAAAACATTTTAATTCAAAGTCCAAGTTTAATCCCAAAGGGCATAGTGTTTTTAAATGATAGATCCAATAGGATTCTCTTTGGCTCATTTTTTTTATATAATTATCACCATGCCAATGATTTTCAACAGAATCAATTCCATAGAATTTTGCTCCATTAGGATTTTTATTATGAAACTTCATATAGTGTGCAGATACGCTATGGTCAATTTTTCCTTTCCTAATGTTGCTGCAATGCTCAGCTAATCGTGATTGAGGATTTCACCTCTTTTTTACCTGCTCCGGTTGTTCATCTCCTTGTTGAGATATTTCAGTGAGTAGAGAGCTGAGTTGCATATTTAGAGGCCACAAATGTGTCCTTTTGGCCTCCGTCGGTGCGGTACACAACAGTATACCTAAAAAAAATAAGTATGGAATAGCGTAGTAGACTACGCTACTCCATTTTGTGATATCCTGTAAAAAAAAAAACGTAAACTTTAAATGGATACCATATTAGCCTATGAGTGACAAATGCCAATGTGAGGCATCCATTGCAGACATCTGTTTAACAGATACCCCATGAGCTTTTCAATAGGTTTTCATGACGTATCCATCATGTCTATTGGTGATGGACGCCACTGTTAGGCATCAGTCACGGCCTCCGTGTGAACCTAGCCTTATTTCAATTACCTTTAACCAGGGGTGTCGATAGCACCGGACCTGCCACTATAGGGGTCGCAGCGGTCGTGATTATGACCGGGCTGTGGCCCCAGCACCGCTATAGAAATTTACTATAGTAACTGGGGCCTATGTCATAAAATACCCGGGCCACTGTTACTATAGCAACCAAACATACTTAGTGCAGCGGAAGTCCTGACGTCTTCTCGCGTCATGATGCAGTGCTCCCCGCATGACGTCATGACCCTGGATGGTGTCGGCACATCCGCTGCACCGAAGAGCTGGGTAAGTGTAACATCATTACTGCCTGCTGGGGTCCTGTATCTAAGCCTGCCTTGTGGTAGGCTTAAATACAGGATCCAACAGACAGCATCACAGATGGGCTTAGATACAGGACGCATGTGTGATACGGTCTGTTGAACCATGTATCTAAGCTTACCACAAGGCAGGCTTAGATACAGTACCCCAGCAGACACTAACCTTATACTATATAAACTAGAGAAAAAAAGAGTCCAAAGTATCCAAATGTTTAAGAAAGTACAAAATCTTTATTGATCAACACATAGGAATCTAAAATGCAATATTTAACTAGATCAACAATGGAAATACATTTGATAAGAATTGGATACAGGTAATGCATGACATAGATAGAGGTTCAATACAAGTGATGTATGATAGAAAGAGATTACTCCTAGAAACATACTCATGTAGGTGGGCATAGGTCAGGACAGAAAGAAAAAGAGAAAGTGAGAGTAAGATAGTCACAATTCACGTCAGTGGCGTAACTACCGCCGTAGCAGGAGTAGCGGCTGCTACGGGGCCCGCGGCATGAGGGGGCCCGTGTCGCCCTCCGGCACGGGCCCCCACCATGGCCGGAGGCTCCGCTAGCAGCCGCTATGGCTGCTACAGCGGGACGCCACTGAACACTACGGCAGAGCAGGGAGGTATCTCCCCACTCTGCCATTAACTGGTTCCCGACCGCTGGCTGTATTTTTACGGCCAGCGGTCAGGGTTCTTAAAACCCGAGCCATAAACTTTCTACGGCTCGGGTTTTAATTTGCTGCCCGCGCGATCGGGCAGCTGAATGTCGGGTCTCCGGCTGTCAGTGACTGCCGGGGACCCTGAGGAGAGGATAGAAGCAGCTTTCGCTGCTTCTGTCTTCTCTGATCACTTGTACACAGCGCTGAATGCGCGCTGTGTACAGGAATAGAGACAGCAGCAGCGGCGCTGTCTCTATTCCTCCCGGTGATGATGTGACTGGTCACATGATTGCCGGGTGCCGTTAGTGGCAGGCTGCTGCTGGGTCTTACTAGACCCAGCACAGCCCTATTAGTGACAATCGTCACTATGAGAGGGCTGATTTCCCCTGTAACTGGGGCTGCTGTGCAGCTCCAGTTACAGTGGAAAAACATAGTGTAAAAGAAAGAAAAAATATATATAAAGTTCCCCAAAGGTCTTCTTTGACCTTTGGGGGACAGACCATAGTAATAAAAAAATAATAAAGTAAAGTGCAAAAACAATTTAAATAATAAATACACATAAAATACCCACCCCAAAAAAAAAACGTTCCCCCCCCCCCCGCCAATCATTGTTGTAACGCTAGCGCTGACCCAATTACCCTAATATAGACATGTAATATATAAAAATTTACGGTAGACAATGACGATCACAAATAAAAGGTCTATTTTAGGGTAAAACTATGTTATTACCAAAAAAAAAATAGCTGAAATGTAAAAAAGCTTATTTTTTTACTATTATTTTCAAACTTTATGAATAAAAATTCTAAAATAGCAAAAAAGGTGTGTATAAAAATGATAAAAAAAAGAAACCTACATTATCTACGGAAAAAAACATTGCAAAAATCACGTCGTTAGCCCAACAAATAAAAAAGTTATAGCCATTTAACTAACACGTGCTAAAAATGGCTAAACAGTGTCTGGTCCTGAAGGCGCAAAATAAAGCAAAAGACATGTATCCCCTCTCCACAGTATAGGGGATACATGTGTGATCGCTGGCAGGGATAGGGAGAACGGGGGACTGAAAGTCCCCTGAAGTTCTCCATCACAAACCTCGGACTTCCGGGGTCTGTGTCGGCAGCTCCGTAGAAATGAATGGAGCGCCGGTCGTGCTTGTGCGCATGCGTGACCAGCGCTCCTTTCATTTTTATTGAGCTGCGCAGACGCCAGAAGTCAGAGGTTTGTCATGGAGAAGTTCAGGGGACTTTCAGTCCCCCGTTCTCCCTATCGCTGCCAGCGATCACTCATGTATCCCCTATCCTGTGGAGATCCTGTGGAGAGGGGATACATGTATTTTGTAGGACACACTGTAGGTCGCATTTTTTTGGGAGGGGGGACGCTGTATGGCGTTCCCTACAGGGGGGGAATGCTGTATGGCGTTCCCTACAGGGGGGGGTGGCTGTATGGCGTTCCCTACAGGGGGAGCTGTATGGCGTTCCCTACAGGGGGGGGGCTGTATGGCGTTCTCTACAGGGGGGGGGCTGTATGGCGTTCCCTACAGGGGGGGCTGTATGGCGTTCTCTACAGGGGGGGCTGTATGGCGTTCTCTGCAGGGGGGCTGTATGGCGTTATCTACAGGGGGGCTGTATGGTGTTCTCTACAGGGGGATGTATGGCGCTATCTACAGAGGGGGGGCTGTATGGCGTTATCTACAGGGGGGACTTTCAGTCCCCCGTTCTCCCTATCGCTGCCAGCGATCACTCATGTATCCCCTATCCTGTGGAGATCCTGTGGAGAGGGGATACATGTATTTTGTAGGACACACTGTAGGTCGCATTTTTTTGGGAGGGGGGACGCTGTATGGCGTTCCCTACAGGGGGGGAATGCTGTATGGCGTTCCCTACAGGGGGGGGGGGTGGCTGTATGGCGTTCCCTACAGGGGGAGCTGTATGGCGTTCCCTACAGGGGGGGGGCTGTATGGCGTTCTCTACAGGGGGGGGGCTGTATGGCGTTCCCTACAGGGGGGGCTGTATGGCGTTCTCTACAGGGGGGGCTGTATGGCGTTCTCTGCAGGGGGGCTGTATGGCGTTATCTACAGGGGGGCTGTATGGTGTTCTC
Source organism: Rhinoderma darwinii (assembly GCF_050947455.1). NCBI lineage: Eukaryota > Metazoa > Chordata > Amphibia > Anura > Rhinodermatidae > Rhinoderma > Rhinoderma darwinii. Next base: position 81,935,187 of record NC_134691.1, read on the forward strand.
TACAGGGGGATGTATGGCGCTATCTACAGAGGGGGGGCTGTATGGCGTTATCTACAGGGGGGGCTTTCAGTCCCCCGTTCTCCCTATCGCTGCCAGCGATCACTCATGTATCCCCTATCCTGTGGAGATCCTGTGGAGAGGGGATACATGTATTTTGTAGGACACACTGTAGGTCGCATTTTTTTGGGAGGGGGGACGCTGTATGGCGTTCCCTACAGGGGGGGGAACGCTGTATGGCGTTCCCTACAGGGGGGGGCGTTCCCTACAGGGGGGGCTGTATGGCGTTCTCTACAGGGGGGCTGTATGGCGTTCTCTGCAGGGGGCTGTATGGCGTTATCTACAGGGGGGCTGTATGGCGTTCTCTACAGGGGGATGTATGGCGCTATCTACAGAGGGGGGCTGTATGGCGTTATCTACAGGGGGGGCTGTAAAAAAGGCACTATCTACAAGGGGGGGAGGGTTGTGTGACACCCAGGGGAGGGGGGGCCCCAGTCAAAAGTTTGCTATGGGGCCCAGTCTTTCCTAGTTACGCCCCTGATTCACGTCTAATAAACATAAAGAGTGTCCTAGTTTTCAATGAAGCCTGACAAAGTCATAGTCAAATGCTTACCCATATTCAGTGGTGTAGTGGTATGACCCAGTAGATAAAGTGGTGCACCACTATGTTTCTAGGAGTAATCTCATTATATCATACATCACTTGTATTGAACCTCTATCTATGTCATGCATTACCTGTATCCAATTCTTATCAAATGTATTTCCATTGTTGATCTAGCTAAATATTGCATTTTAGATTCCTATGTGTTGATCAATAAAGATTTTGTACTTTCTCAAACATTTGGATACTTTGGACTCTTTTTTTCTCTAGTTTATATATTATTGTTTGGAGTCCGTATCTCCGAAATATTGTGGGTGGTTGAGGCTATATATCCCACCCTCATACTGTTGTGACTTGTGAGACTTCTTTTGTTTAACTAACCTTATACTGTATAAGATTACAGTCTGCTGGGGCCCTGTATCTAAGCCTAATATGTGGTACTTTGATGACTGCTCTTTTTATTTTCAATAAAATGGTTAATGAGGGTTGTGTGGTGGTTTTTATTTCAATAAAATATTTTTTTTCTATGTCTGTGTATTCTCTTTTAAGCTTCATTACTACCGCCTTAGTAATGGCCACTGGCTGATTGACAGCATCCATTACTAAGGCAGGGCTTAGTGTTAGCCGGTGCAGAGGCTAAAACTAACCTACATTATTACCCAGATACCCACTGCCACCAGGGGTACCGTGAAAGAGCCGGGTACGATACAGTACCCAACCATCTTTAGTGATGGCTGGGCACTGGGGCGGCAGCCGGCTGGCATTATGAGGCTGGGAAAGGCCAAAAACAGTGGTCCTTCCCACCCTGGTAATGTTAGCCTGCTGCTGCTGCGTTGTACCTGGCTGGTTATCAAAAATGTGTTTGTTTTTTTTTAAATGGAATAAACGTCGGGCGGTCCCTTCCCCCCCTTTTTTCATAACCAGCCAGATACAACATAGCAGCAGCCTCGCATTACCGGGGTGAGAAGGCCCACTGTTTTTGGCCTTTCCCAGCCTAATAATAAAAGCCTGTGGCCGCCCCGGTATCCGACCTACACTACAGATGGTCGGGTACTGGATCGTACCCAGCTTTTCCCGGTACCCCTGGTGGAAGTGGGTATCAGGGAAATAATGGGGGAGTTAGTGTTAGCCTCTGTACCGTATAACACCAAGCCTCGCCTTAGTAATGGACGCTGTCAATCAGCTAGCAACTATTAACCCCTTAGTGACCAGCCCATTTTAGGCCCTAATGACCAAGCTATTTTATTCGTTTTTCTATAGTCGCATTCAAAGAGCTATAACTTTTTTATTTTTTCGTCTACATAGCTGTATGAGGACTTGTTTTTTGCGGGATTAGTTGTGCTTTTTAATAGCACCATTTTTGGGTACATATAATTTTTATATTAACTTTTATTAACCTTTTTGGGGGGGGATTATAAAAAAAAACTGAAATTTCACCATTGTTCTATGCGTTTATAAATTGACGCCGTTCACTATGCGACGTAAATAACATAATACCTTTATTCTATGGGTCGGTACGATTACGGCGATACCACATATGTAGCGTTTTTTTATGTTTTACGACTTTTGCACAATAAAAACACTTTTGAACTAAAATTATTTGCTTTTGCATCTTCGCTTTCCAAGAGCCGTAATTTTTTTATTTTTCCATCAACGTAGTGATTTTTTGGGCTTGTTTTCTGCGGGACAAGACGTAGTTTTGAATGGTACTGTTTTGGGGTGCATGGGACTTATTCATTCATTTTTATTATGACTTTTTTGGGGGGCAATGGAAAAAAATTGCAATTTCGCCATGGTTTTTTGCGTTTTTTTTTTACGGTGTTCACTTTGCGGTTTAAATTACATATTAACTTTATTAATGGAGTCATTATGGTCGCGGCGATACCACATATGTGTACTTTTATTTTTTTTTAAAGGGGACTTTACTGTGCGATATTCCGATCGCTGCTATAATGCTCTGGTATACTTCGTATACCAGAGCATTATTGCCTGTCAGTGTAAATCTGACAGGCAATCTGTTAGGACGTGCCTCCGGCGCGTCCTAACAGGCATATGTCCAGGGCAGACCTGGGGGCTTTTATCAGGCCCCCGGCTGCCATGACACCCCATCGGAGACCCGCGATTGCATTCGCGGGCCGCCGATGGGTGACAGAGGGAGCTCACTCCCTCTGTAAACAAAGTTAAATGCCGCGGTCGCTATTGACGGCGGCCTTTAATGGGTTAAACGGCCGCGATCGAAGTAAACTTCGATCGCGGGCGTTGGAGCAGGAGCTCAGCTGTCATCAGACCGCTGTCATCGTTTCTCCCGGCACTAGCCAGGATAAAGGAGGGGGGGGATGCTGAGAGCTCACTAGAGCGAGGGCTTTTTACCCAATTTTGCAGCATAAAGCAATGTGGTTGCTTTACCAAATGCAATGCTGCAATTTTGGGAATGGCTCCATCTAGTGACCAGCAATGGGAAATATTATAAATTAGAATCCAATTGAATCCAATTTATAATATTTCCTGACTCGTGAAAAAAAAAAAAAAATGAGAACAATGTTTAATCACCTATACACTAATTGTTTAAGAAAAAAAAAAAAAAAACATGTTTTGCTGGCAACACATTCCCTTTAAGGCTGGGTTCACACAACCTATTTTCAGGCGTAAACGAGGCGTATTATGCCTCGTTTTACGTCTGAAAATAGGGCTGCAATACGTCAGCAAACATCTGCCCATTCATTTGAATGGGTTTGCCGACGTACTGTGCAGACAACCTGTCATTTACGCGTCGTCGTTTGACAGCTGTCAAACGACGACGCGTAAAAATACAGCCTCGTAAAAAGAAGTGCAGGACACTTCTTTCAGACGTAATTTGAGCCGTTCTTCATTGAACTCAATGAAGCACAGCTCAAAATTTACGGCTGTCAGAGAAGCCTCGCAAAATGCGAGGAGGAGCTTTTACGTCTGAAACGAGGCAGCTGTTTTCTCCTGAAAACAGTCTGTCTTTTCAGACGTAAAAGCCTGCTACCGTGTGCACATACCCTTATTATTAGAAAAAAAATTAAAACATGAAAAAAAACTATACATATTAGGTATCGCCGCGTTCGGGACGGCCTGATCTATAAAAATATCACATTATTTTTACCGCACGGTGAACACCGTAAAAATGTTTAATAAAAAACAATGACAGTATTTTATTTTTTGGTCATCTGATCAAAAAGTTGTAAGTAACGCAAAATGGTACCAATAGAAACTACAGTTTGTCACGCATAAAACAAGCCATCCCGCAGCGATATCAACTAAAAAATAAAAAAGTTATGGCTCTCAGAAAATGGCGACACTAAAACATGATTTTTTTAGAATAGAGTATTTTTGTTGTGGGAACGTAGTGAAACGTAAAAAAACAATATAAATTTGGTGTCGCTGTAATCGTATCGACCCGCACAATAAAGTTAACATTTTGTTTATACTGCACGGTGAACACTGTAAAAAAAAAACGAAAAAAAAACGTGCTAGAATGGCTGTTTTTTGGTTTACTCATCTCCCAAAAAATGGAATAGTGATAAAAAAATCGCATGTACCCCAAAATGGAACCAATAAAAATTACAGCTCGTTCCACAAAAAACGCGCCCTCACACAGCTCCGTCACCGGAAAAATAACACGTTATGACTCTCAAAACGCAATGATGCAAAATGACGGCCCAGACTTATTTTTTAGGTCCAGTAGAATTTCACTAAATACCTCACATCGTCATTTGCTGGACCCCACAGGTGGACCCCGTAGACGCAGCGGAGATGAGGAAACTTTAGGGCCTTGTGCTGCTTATAGGGCTAATGAAGAAGTCAAAGATTAGGCAATACTGGAGCGCAGATATTTTGTATAATACCCAATAATCCCGGCCTGTGCATAAAGGATTGGTTCAAAGCGTACTACACCAATCCATGGATTATTCATTCTCCCCATTATTACATCATCCTATTATGACCTGATGCACTCCACCCAGCTTACATATACCCTGATGTACTCCGCCCAGCTTACATATACCCTGATGTACCCGCACATATTACATATACCCTGATGTACTCCGCCCAGCTTACATATACACTGATGTACTCCTCACATATTACATATATCCTGATGTACTCCTCACAGCTTACATATAGCCTGATGTACACGCACATATTACATATACCCTGATGTACTCCACCCAGATTACATATACCCTGATGCACTCCGCCCAGCTTACATATGCCCTGAGGTACTCCGCACAGCTTAAATATACCCTGATGTACTCCGCCAAGATTACATATACCCTGATGTACTCCGCCCAGATTACATATACCCTGATGTACTCTGCCCAGTTTACATATGCCCCCACATTATAAGATAAAATACCACTAAAACACCAAGCAAAATCTGCGCTTCAAAAGCCAAATGGTGGTCCAACTATGCCTGGCAGTGTGCCCAAACGGCAATTTATGACCACATATGGGGTATTACTGTATTCTGGATAACCCGCTTAACAATTTATGGGATGTGTGTCTAAGGTGGTACAAGCTGGTCACAACAAATTGGGCACTGAAATGGCATATCTGTGGAAAACAGCAATTTTCAATCTGCAACATCTATTGTTTACTTATTTTTGCAAAACACTTGTGTGGTCAAAATGCTCACTACACCCCTAGATAAATTCTTTGAGGGATCTAGTTTCCAAAACGGGGTAATTTATCGGGGGTTCCACTGTACTGGTACTATAGCTCAATGCAACATGGTGTCAAAAAAAATGAATCTTATAAAATCTCCACTCCAAATACTAAATGGCGCTCCTTCCCTTTAGAGCCTTGCTGTGTGTCCAAATAGCAGTTTATGACCACGTGTGGGGTATTTCCCTACTCTGAAGAAGTTGCTTTACAAATGTTATGGTGCTTTTTCTCCTTTATTTGTTTAGAAAATGAAAAATTTTGAACTAATGCTGCGTCTTATTGGAAAATAATGTAATTTTTCATTTTAACTTCCCATTTCTAATAAAATATATGAGACACCTGTGGGGTAAAAATGCTCCCTACACCCCTAGATGAATTCCTCAATGGGTGTAGTTTGCCAAATGGAGACACTTTTTTTATACTGTACTGGTACCTTAGGAGCTTTACAAATGTGACATGGTGCAGAGAAATCAAACCAGCAAAATCTGTACTTCAAAAGCTAAATGGCGTGCCTTCCCTTCTGAGTCCTGCTGCTTGCCCAAACAGCAGTTTATGACCCCATGTTGGGTATTTCCGTACTCTGGAGAAGTTGCTTTACAAATGTTGGGGTGCTTTTCATCATTTATTTGTTGAAAAAAATAAAAATGTTGAGGTAAAGCTACATCTTATTGGAAAATAATGCGATTTTTCATTTTCACTGCCCAATTCTAATGAAATCTATGAAACACCTGTCGGGGCAAAATGCTCACTACACCCCTAGATTAATTTCTCAATGGGTGTAGTTTGCTAAATGGAGTCACTTTTGGGTAGTTTCCACTGTACTGCTACCTAAGGGGCTTTGCAAAAGCGACATGGCGCAGAAAAACCAATCCAGCAAAATCTGCTCTCCAAAAGCCAAATGGCTCTCCTTCCCTTCTGAGCCCTGATGTGTATTCATACAGTACTTTATTACCACATATGGGGTATTTCCATACTCTGGAGAAGTTGCTTTACAAATGTTATGGTGATTTTTCTCCTTTATTTGATGAGAAAATGAAACATTTTTACCTAAAGCTACGTCTTAGTGGAAAAAAATGAAATTTTTCATGTTTACTGCCCAATTCTAATGAAATCTATGAAACACCTGGGGGGTCAAAAAGCTCACTACACCCCTAGTTGAATTCCTTTAGGGATGTAGTTTCCCAAATGGAGTCACTTTTGGGGGGTTTCCACTGTACTGGTACCTTAGGAGCCAGGGGCGTAGCTAAAGGCTCATGGGCCCCGATGCAAAAGTACTTATTGCCCCCCCCCCCGCAAACTCCTCATGGCCGACGGTCCGCAGCTTTCAGCTGCATCGCTGGGTCTCCTAAGTGACCCAAGAATGCAGCACTAGCAGCCGGGGGGCGTCACTAAGGCTGGGTTCACACACCCTATTTATGGACGTAATTCGGGCGTTTTAGCCTTGAATTACGTCCGAAAATGCGGCTCAAAAGCGTTGGCAAACATCTGCCCATTCATTAGAATGGGTTTTACGATGTACTGTGCCGACGGTCATTTTTTTTACGCGCCGCTGTCAAAAGGCGGTGCGTAAAAAAGACACCTGCGTCAAAGAAGTGCCTGTCAATTCTTCAGACGTAAATGGAGCCGTTTTCCATGGAAATAAATATTCAGTTCTGTTTCTCTGGTAAAAACCTTCAGTATTACAAAAAAAAATTATTAAAATGTAATTTCTGCAAAAAAAAATGAAATTTGCAAATTTCCCTTCCACTTTAATTGCTTTAATTCCTGTGAAACGCATAAAGGGTTAAGAAACTTTCTAAATGCTGTTTTGAATACTTTAAGGGGTGCAGTTTTTAAAATGGGGTGATTTGTGGGGGTTCCTAATATATAAGGCCTTCAAAGCCACTTCAGAACTGAACTGGTCCCTAAAAAAATAGGCTTTTGACATTTTCTTGAAAATTTGAGAAATTGCTGCTAAAGTTATAAGCCTTGTAACGTCCTAGAAAAATAAAAGGATGTTCAAAAAATGATGCCAATCTAAAGTAGACATATGGGAAATGTTAGCTAGTAACTATTTTGTGTGGTATAACTATCTGTCTTAGGGTATGTTCACACGGCGGGGGTCCGTAACGGCTGAAATTACGGGGATGTTTCAGCCTGAAAACATCCCCGTAATTTCAGCCGTACCGGCATGTGCAGGCGCTTGAACGCCGCGTCAAATACGGCCATAATTAGCGCTGCTATTCATTGGAGTCAATGAATAGCGGCTCCAATTACGGCCAAAGAAGTGACAGGTCACTTCTTCTACGCGGGCGTCTATTTACGCGCCGTCATTTGACAGCGGCGCGTAAATTTACGCCTCGTGTGAACAGACAAACGTCTGCCCATTGCTTTCAATGGGCAGATGTTTGTCAGCGCTATTGAGGCGCTATTTTCAGGCGTAATTCGGGGCAAAAACGCCCGATTTACGTCCGTAAATAGGCCGTGTGAACATACCCTTACAAGCAGATACATTTGAATTTAGAAAATGATTATTTTTCGCAAATTTTCTCTAAATTTTGGTGTTTTTCACACAAAAATATTGAATATATCGACCAAATTTTTTCACTAACTTAAAGTACAATATGTCACGAGAAAACAATCTCAGAATCGCTTGGATAGGTAAAAGCATTCCCAAGTTATTACCACATATAGTGACACACGTCAGATTTAAAAAATGAGGCTGTGTCATTTGGTCCAAAAGTGGCTGGGTCCTGAAGGGGTTAAGCCACACTTAATATAAACAGATGCATAAAATAAAGCACACAGCCATGCAATCTCCATAGACAAACATTGTTACTAGTATGTACTGAAGAGCTCAGTGTCTTTAAACAACGAACTGTTATAGGATGCCAACTTTGCCACAAGTCTGTTTGTGAAATTTCTGATCTGCAAGATTTGCCCCAGTCACCTGTAAGTGCTATTATTGTGAAGTGGAACTATCTAGGAGTAACAACAGCTCAGCCACAAAGCGTTAGGCCACACAAACTCACAAAGCAGGTGCTGAAGCGCGTGGAGCGTAAAAATTGCCTATCGTTTGTTGTATCACTCACTAGAGAGCTCCAAACTGGCTCTGGAAGTGACATCAGCACAAAATCGGTGCATCTGGAGCTTCATGAAATTGGTTTCTATGGTTAAGCAGATGTAGACAAGCCTAATATCCCCTTAAAGGGGCCTACCAGCTCTCTCCCCATGATTCCAGCCCAAAACATGACTCCACCACCTCCTTGCTGACGTCGCAGCCTTGTTGGGACATGGTGGCCATTCACCAAGCATCCACTACTCCATCCATCTGGAACATTCACGGTTGCTCGGCACTCATCAGTAAACCACACGGTTTGAAAATTAGTCTTCATATATTTCTGAGCCCACTGCAACCATTTCTGTTTGTGAGCATTGTTTAGGGGTGGCCGAATAATAGCTTTATACACACTTGCAAACCTCTGAAGGATCCTACACCTTGAGGTTCGCGGGACTCCAGAGGCACCAGCGGCACCAGCGGCTTCAAATACCTGTTTGCTGCTTTGCAATTTCATTTTAGCAGCTTCTCTCCTAATCCTATTAATTTGTCTGGCAGGAACCTTCCTCATTATGCCTTTATCTGAATAAACCCGTCTGTGCTCTGAGCCACAAATCTTTTCACAGTACTATGATCACACTTAAAGGAACAGTGTCATCACAAATTATTTTTTTATATGTTAAAGATGTTAGTGCTTTATTAAAAACGTTTATATTCATTTGTGTGTTTGTGTTTTACTTTTTCTTATTTTTACACTTTTTCTTCCCTATGGGGGCTGCCATTTTTTGTTCCATTTCTGTCTGTGTCGATTAACGACACATACAGACATGGAATACGGCAGCCACAGTCCCATAGGGACTGCGAACGGCTCCCGTCCCATTGACTTCAGTGTACGGCGTCTGTGTGGGAACTGCGCATGCGCCGCTCCCACACAGTCCAATTCGAAATTGGCGCCGTCGGCGCCATTTTCCTGTGGACCGTAAGTCGCGGCCGGACAGTAATATTACTACTTCCGGTCGCGGCTTCCGGATTTGTGCACTTGGACCAGCGGCAGCAAACGGAGCGGACGGGCCGGAGGGAGCCGCGGCGGCAGGAGCAGGTAAGAGATTTCAATGTATGTTCGTGTTTGTGTGTGTTTACTACTGTATGTAAACCTACTACACTGTGTGTTAGCTCAAAAAATGGCGACACACAGTGTAGGAGGTTACACCGTTCAAACCCCTCGTTTATCCCGGCACTAGCCAGGATAAAGGAGGGGGGGATGCTGAGAGCTCACTAGAGCGAGGGCTTTTAACCCAATGTTGCAATGCTGAAATTTTGGGAATAGCTCCATCTAGTGACCAAAAATGGGTAGTATTATAAATTAGAATTAATTTATAATATTTCCTGACTCGTGAAAAAAATAAAAAAAATTTGAACAATGTTTAATCACCCACACACTAAATGTTTAATTTAAAAAAAAACAACACGTTTTTCTGGCAACACATTCCCTTTAAGTTTTCTTGAAATATCCAATGTTTTCATACCTTGACCAAGGTATTGCACTATTTCACGCTTTTCGGCAGCAGAGAGATCCTTTTTCTCTCCCATATTGCTTGAAACCTGTGGCCTGCTTAATAATGTGGAACGTCCTTCTTAAGTAGTTTTCCTTTGATTGGGCACACCTTCCAAACTAATTATCACAGGTGTCTGAGATTGATTACAATGATCCAAAGAGCCCTAAGACACAATACCATCCATGAGTTTAATTGAAAAACTAATAATTAAATGTTTATGACACTTAAATCCAATGTGCATAATAATTTGGAACAGTGTGTATGCAGTGAGCTTCATGCAACGGACACTCGCTGAAAACTCACGCATGTATGAATGGCCCCATTGAAATGGGTCCGTGTGATGTGCGTTGTTTCACACGGACGAGAATCACGCTCATCTGAATGAGCCCTAAGTCTATCATGTGTGATACTGTCTGCTGGGGCCCTGTATATAAGCCTATTATGTATGATACTGTCTGCTGGGGCCATGTAACTAAGTCTATCCAATTCTATCCAGCAGTGCAGCTATAGGAGTCTTAGGGTATGTGCACACGATGAGAGGCTTTTACGTCTGAAAAGACAGACTGTTTTCAGGAGAAAACAGCTGCGTCGTTTCAGGCGTAAAATCTCCTCCTCGTAATATGCGAGGCGTCTTTGACGCCTGTAATCTGGAGCTGCTCTTCATTGACTTCAATGAAGAACGGCTCAAATTACGTTGCAAAGAAGTGTCCTGCACTTCTTTGCCGAGGCAGTCAATTTACGCATCGTCGTTTGACAGCTGTCAAACGACGACGCGTAAATGACTGGTCGTCTGCACAGTACGTCGGCAAACCCATTCAAATGAATGGGCAGATGTTTGCCAACGTATTGTATCCCTATTTTCAGACGTAAAACGAGGCATAATACGCCTCGTTTACGTCTGAAAATAGGTCGTGTGAACCCAGCCTTAGGATTATACATATGCTATCTCCGATATGTATTTAAAAATGTCTTTTTTTTACAGGAGGGGGGTGGTAAATATATGTCTCGGGGCTTGTGCCCCTGATCTTATAAGACCCTAGTAACGCCTCTGCCTTTAACCCCTTAACACACCATGATGTGCTGGTACATCATGGTGCAGGGGAAGAAGTAAGGAGAGGGCTCACATGCTGAGCTTGCTCCATATGCTGCGGGTGTCAGCTGTATATTACAGCTGACACCCTGCACTAGCGGCCAGGTACAGAGATCGCGCTGTTTCTGGCCATTTAACAACTTGAATGCCACAGTCAATAGCTACCGCGGCAATTAATTGAGATTGCACGGTGCCGATTGTTGGTGCCTAATGAAGACCCTCGGTCTGCTATCACTCTGCCTCTGTTAAGCTATGCCTCTGGCAGAGCTTAACAGAAGCCTGTAAAAATGACTATAAACTGAAAAAAAGTAGTATTGCACTGTTTTTAACCTGACAATCGCTGGTTCATGTCCCCTAGAGGGACTAATAAAAAGTGTAAAAATAAAGTTAAATACATTTTTCAGTAGTGAAAAAAAATTATAATATTAAATGTTAAAAAAAACTTGCCCTATATTTTTTCTAAAGTAATGTAAAAAAAAAAAAAATAAACAAAATTGGTATCGCCCGGTCCTTAAAGTCCGAACTATTACAATATAACATTATTTAAATAGCACGGTGAATGCCGTAAAAAGAAAAAAATATAAACATAAACTGTTTCATGGTCGACTTAGCGATAAAAATAAATTATCAAAAGGTCCTATGCACCAAAAAATGGTACCAATAAATACCACAGCTCATGGCACAAAAAATAAGCCCGCACACTGCTCAATCGACGAAAAAATTAAAAAGTTATGTGTAATGATGGGGGTAGGGAAACGGACAAGTGAGCCCTAATCTACCCGCCACTCTGTCCCTGCCTACTTGCAACGACCCGCCCTAGGCGACGGGGTACAACTGGGCGGCGGTCCCTACGCTCAGTAAGTGCACGAGACAAACAGACAAGGGTACACAAAGCTAAGGGAAAAGGGGCAGTTGCCCACGGCAACACCGTGAGCAACAGAGTGGTGAACGAGCCGAGTCAAACCAGGAGAGAACGAGGTACCAAACGCAGAGCAGGAGAGTAGTCAGTAAGCCAGGGTCAGTATGGAGCAGGATCAAATAGTAGAAGCTGTAGCTGGGCCAGGAAACCACACGAGAAGCAAGGAGGAACAGGAAAGGCAGGTATAAACAGACAGAGGGCGGGAGCTAGCTCCGTCTGGCCAGGCTGCGATAGGCTCTCCCACTCCTAAGCCTGCCATCCTGAGTGGTGGAAGATGGAGTCAGTCTCAGAGACATAGACTCAGGTGCAGACTGATTATCTATGGGCGTATACACAGAAGTTGTGCCTGGCAGATCCTTTACAGTACCCCCCCTTTTATGAGGGGCCACCGGACCCTTTCTAAGTGGACCTGGTTTATTGGGGAAACTAAGGTGGAACCTCCTGACCAATACCCCAGCGTGAACATCCCCGGCGGGTACCCAAGTCCTCTCCTCAGGCCCGTATCCTCTCCAATGGACCAGGTACTGGAGGGAGCCTTGGACCATCTTGCTGTCCACAATCTTGGCCACCTCGAATTCCACCCCCTCAGGGGTGAGAACGGGAACAGGAGGTTTCCTCGAGGGAGCCAAGGACGGGGAGCAGCGTTTAAGGAGGGAGGCATGAAACACATCGTGTATTCGAAAAGATGGGGGCAACTCCAGTCGGAAGGAGACAGGATTGAGGACTTCAATGACCTTATACGGCCCAATAAACCGGGGAGCAAACTTCTTGGACGGGACCTTAAGGCGCAAGTTCCTAGACGATAACAACACCAGATTCCCGACCATAAACAAGGGGTTAGCAGAACATCTTCTATCAGCCTGAGTTTTTTGTACGCTCTGGGATGCCTCTAGGTTCTTCTGAACCTGGGCCCAGACTGTGCACAGTTCCCGATGAACGACCTCTACCTCTGGATTGTTGGAACTACCAGGTGAAGCGGAGGAGAACCATGGATTAAACCCAAAATTACAGAAAAAGGGGGAGACCCCTGACAAATTACTGACCCGGTTATTAAGGGAAAATTCGGCGAGGGGAATGAATGAGACCCAATCATATTGACAGTCAGAGATAAAACACCTTAAATATTGTTCTAGAGATTGATTAGTCCTCTCCGTTTGGCCATTAGTTTCAGGATGGAAGGCAGAGGAGAAGGACAGATCAATCTCCAACTTTTTACAGAAGGCTCTCCAAAACAATGAAACAAATTGTACCCCTCTGTCCGAAACAATATTGACAGGGACCCCATGGAGACGCAGGATGTGTTTGACGAACAAGGTAGCTAACGTCTTGGCATTGGGTAGTTTCTTGAGGGGCACAAAGTGGCACATCTTACTGAAGCGGTCTACCACAACCCACACCACCGACTTGCCTTGAGATGGAGGCAAATCGGTGATAAAATCCATGGAGATATGGGTCCAAGGTCTCTGGGGAATAGGCAAAGAACGTAGTAAGCCCGCTGGTCGGGACCTGGGAGTCTTGGACCTAGCACAAACCTCACAAGCGGCGACGTAGGCCTTAACGTCTTTAGGCACCCCAGGCCACCAATAGTTTCTGGCAATGAGGTGTTTGGTAACCAGGACACCTGGATGACCAGATAGTGCGGAGTCATGACTTTCCCTAAGTACCCTTAACCGGAATTGCAGGGGAACAAACAGCTTGTCCTCAGGAAGGTTCCCGGGAGCTGAACCTTGATCAGCCGCAATTTCAGAGACTAAATCAGAATCAATAGAAGAAATGATTATACCAGGAGGCAAAATACAAGCAGGATCTTCCTCCGAAGGAGGGCTGGCCATGAAGCTACGCGACAGTGCATCGGCCTTAATATTTTTAGACCCAGCCCTATAGGTAACCAAAAAGTTGAATCTGGTAAAAAATAGCGCCCATCGAGCTTGTCTCGGGTTTAGCCTCCGGGCAGATTCTAGGAAAACCAGATTCTTGTGGTCAGTAAGGACCGTTACCTGGTGCCTAGCCCCCTCCAGGAAGTGGCGCCACTCTTCAAATGCCCATTTAATGGCTAAGAGTTTGCGGTTGCCAATATCATAGTTACTCTCAGTGGGTGAAAACTTCCTGGAGAAGTAGGCACAGGGGCGGAGTTGGGTGAGGGACCTGGTACCCTGGGACAAGACAGCCCCCACTCCCACCTCGGATGCGTCAACTTCCACGATAAATGGCTCCATTTTGTTGGGCTGAACCAGCACCGGGGCCGAGATAAAACACTTCTTAAGGACCTCAAAAGCCTGGACAGCCTCAGGAGGCCAGTGGAGGAGATCAGCAGCTTTGCGAGTGAGGTCCGTAAGAGGCTTAGCGAAGACCGAGAAGTTAGCAATAAATCTCCTGTAATAATTAGCGAACCCCAAGAAACACTGTAACGCCTTCAGGGAGGCAGGTTGGACCCATTCCGCTACAGCCTGGACCTTGGCGGGGTCCATGCGGAATTCATGAGGAGTGAGGATTTGACCCAAAAATGGTATCTCCTGTACCCCAAACACACATTTTTCGGTTTTAGCAAACAGTTTGTTTTCCCGAAGGACCTGGAGCACCTTCCTGACATGCACAATGTGGGAGGACCAGTCCTTGGAAAACACCAGTATGTCATCAAGGTACACTACAAGAAATACCCCCAGGTAATCTCTTAAAATCTCATTAATGAAATTCTGGAAGACCGCAGGAGCATTACACAACCCAAAGGGCATGACGAGGTATTCGAAGTGACCTTCGGGCGTGTTAAACGCAGTCTTCCACTCATCCCCCTCTTTGATAAGGATAAGGTTATACGCCCCCCGTAGATCAAACTTAGAGAACCATTGGGCCCCCTGAACCTGATTAAAGAGATCAGGAATCAAAGGAAGGGGATACTGGTTCCTTACAGTGACCTTATTCAAGTTACGGTAGTCAATGCATGGCCTAAGACCACCATCCTTCTTCCCTACGAAGAAGAAGCCAGCACCTACCGGAGAAGTAGAGGGGCGAATGTAACCCTTGGCCAGGCATTCCTGGATATACTCTCTCATGGCTTCACGTTCGGGACAAGAAAGATTAAATATCCTACCCTTAGGGAGCTTAGCTCCTGGTACCAATTCGATAGTGCAATCGTATTCTCTATGAGGAGGTAACACTTCGGAGGCCTCCTTAGAGAAAACATCAGCGAAGTCCTGAACAAACTCAGGTAGCGTGTTCACCTCCTCAGGGGGAGAAATAGAATTAACAGAAAAACATGACGTCAAGCATTCATTACCCCATTTGGTAAGCTCCCCAGTATTCCAGTCAAACGTGGGATTATGCAACTGCAACCAGGGAAGGCCTAAAACCAAATCGGACGATAATCCCTGCATCAACAGTACAGAGCACTGCTCCAAATGCATGGAGCCAACAAGGAGTTCAAAAACAGGGGTATGCTGTGTAAAATAACCATTAGCAAGAGGAGTGGATTCGATACCCACTACCGGGACAGGATTAGGCAAATAAATCAAAGGCATGGCTAGAGACATAGCAAATTCCACAGACATGATATTAGCAGAAGACCCTGAATCCACGAAGGCACTGCCGGTAGCAGACCTACCACCAAAAGAGACCTGAAAGGGAAGCAAGATTTTATTACGTTTCATATTTACGGGAAATACCTGTGCGCCCAAGTGACCTCCCCGATGATCACTTAGGCGCAGAAGTTTTCCGGCTGCTTATTCTTACGCCTAGGACAGGTGTTCACTTGATGTTTGTCATCCCCACAATAGAAGCAGAGACCATTCTTCCTGCGGAACTCCCTACATTGTCGGGGGGACACGGAGACCCCGAGTTGCATAGGTACCTCCCAGTCTTCTGTGGAGGAGCGAAGCAACGGGACCTCGGGAGGCATCATGGGGGAGTCAGAGGGGAAAACACAAAACCGTTCAAGTTGTCGTTCCCTAAAACGTCGGTCAAGTCGTACCGCTAAAACCATAACCTGGTCTAAGGAGTCAGAACAGGGATAGCTAACTAGCAGGTCTTTCAGGGCGTTCGACAGACCCAACCTAAACTGGCACCTTAAGGCAGGGTCATTCCACCGAGAAGCTACGCACCACTTCCTAAAGTCAGAGCAATACTCCTCCACAGGTCTCTTACCCTGACGTAAGGTCACCAGCTGACTCTCGGCAAAGGCAGTCCTGTCAGTCTCGTCATAAATGAGTCCGAGAGCAGAAAAGAAACAGTCAACGGAGGAAAGTTCAGGGGCGTCATAAGCCAGGGAGAAGGCCCATTCTTGGGGCCCTTCCTGGAGCCGGGACATAATTATACCCACCCGCTGGCTCTCAGAACCTGAGGAGTGGGGCTTTAAGCGAAAGTAGAGCTTACAACTCTCCCGAAAGGAGAGAAAAGTCCTCCGGTCCCCTGAGAACCGGTCAGGCAACTTGAGGTGGGGTTCAAGAGGTGAGGTGAGGGGTACTACCATGGCAGCGTCAGGCTGGTTGACCCTCTGAGCCAGGACCTGGACCTGTAGGGAGAGACCCTGCATTTGCTGGGCCAGGGTCTCAAGGGGGTCCATAGTAGTGTCAGGGGCCAGGGTAGACTAGGTATATGGGCTTGTGATTATGTAATGATGGGGGTAGGGAAACGGACAAGTGAGCCCTAATCTACCCGCCACTCTGTCCCTGCCTACTTGCAACGACCCACCCTAGGCGACGGGGTACAACTGGGCGGCGGTCCCTATGCTCAGTAAGTGCACGAGACAAACAGACAAGGGTACACAAAGCTAAGGGAAAAGGGGCAGTTGCCCACGGCAACACCGTGAGCAACAGAGTGGTGAACGAGCCGAGTCAAACCAGGAGAGAACGAGGTACCAAACGCAGAGCAGGAGAGTAGTCAGTAAGCCAGGGTCAGTATGGAGCAGGATCAAATAGTAGAAGCTGTAGCTGGGCCAGGAAACCACACGAGAAGAATCACAAGCAAAGGAGGAACAGGAAAGGCAGGTATAAATAGACAGAGGGCGGGAGCTAGCTCCGTCTGGCCAGGCTGCGATAGGCTCTCCCACTCCTAAGCCTGCCATCCTGAGTGGTGGAAGATGGAGTCAGTCTCAGAGACATAGACTCAGGTGCAGACTGATTACCTATGGGCGTATACACAGAAGTTGTGCCTGGCAGATCCTTTACATTATGGCTTTCAGACACATTTTTTTTCTAACAAATAGTTTTTTCTTTGTAAAAGTAGTAAAACATTTAAAAAAACTATATAAATTTGGTATCGCCGTAATCGTATTGAGACGCAAAATAAAGTTAAATTATCAATTTTACCGCACATTGAAAGATGTAACAGCGAAAACCCAAAAGAAAATGTTTCCAATTCCACCCCAAATATTATTTTTTTCAGTTTCCCAGTACATTATATGGTACTTTAAATGGTGGCAATAGAAACTATAACTCCTCCAGCAAAAAAACAAGCCATCATACCACTCCATTGATGGAAAAATAAAAAAAAGTTATGCCTCATAGAACGTGGGGAGTGAAAAACTAAAATCAAAAATCAAAAAATGGCTTGGACTTCAAGGATTTAATATGTAAAATATATATTTTTAACTATGGTAATTAACTATTTCTAGAGAAAAACCTAGTTAAACAGCTTAGGTTAGTGTGCTTTTAATATTTTACTCTCATTTCATACAATACAGTATTTCAGATACTTTTTATGTATTTTGTGTGACATAAAGCATGTTGTGTGAACAGAATCTCATTATTTTTTAATATATGGCTATTTAATAAAGCATTGTTTATACAACACACTGTGGTTTCCTTGAATTGATGAATATATTTCCATCCACAACAGACCATTAATACCCTAAGGAAAAGTTTATTTTTATTATTTTTTTCTAACTCAATATGTATTACCTATATCTTTTTACTGTTTACTATACATTTTCTATCTATTCTTATTTTTTCTTTTGATTAACCTTTTATTTAAATCATGTATTTTAGAATCTAATATCATCATTAAAATGCAGTTTTGCTTATAATCCCTGTTCATAAGAGTCAATCAGCTTCCATGACTAAAATCTGTGTTGTGTTATGAGCATGACAAATGCAATAACAATGAAATCATATAATTTGTTAATAGAAATACAATTGAACTGTGGAATATTTTTAATTAGAAAGAATATCATTATTTTATGTTGGTTTTTTTATTGTTATTTTTTAGAATGCGTAACATATTATAGCACAATTTTTATTTGATAATTCCAAGCCTATAGTGCTTGAGTTTTTACAAACCAATATAATTCTGGAAATGCTTGCTATCTGTGCCATGATATAAATAGTGATTCTCTAGTAAAGGTTTTACAAAATACAAATGTAACTCTAAGACAATGTTGGATACAGTACTGAACTGGCCCACCTAAGGACCAAAGAAATCTTTATGGACTCAGATTCTATCACAATAATGGGCCCTAAAGGTCGTAAGACAACCCCAACATAGACAACATAGTTTATGATACAGGTAAAAGTGGACATGCAACAGTTTTGTATAGATTGATAATGGGCCCTCAAAATTATTTACATAGGTGGGCCGAAGTAAGTCAAGCCAATAATGCCTGGTTAAAAAATTATAAACAATATTAATACCGAGTATAGATGCAAAAAACCATCTGAAGCAAAGGGGTATGATGGTGGGCATGGGCATAACTATAGCCGTAGCTGCCATAGCCCTGGGGCTCAGGTGCAAGAGCATTGTACCGTTTTCTAGAAAATAACACTATCTAACACTACTATGTGGGTTATTTGATAAATGGTGCTATTAGGCATACCTTTAATTATTGCTACTAATGCTGCTGTTTTAGTTTACTGTCATTAGGTGGTAGGGGCCCTATGAATTTTAGTTGCGTCCTAGATGGTAACCTCACATTGCAATCACAGCAGATTGCCACTTGTCCAATTATTTCAATTCGTTGGGAGGTGCCGACTGACTATGTCTCTTGCATGTACATTTGGGGGTGGTGACTGCTCTTGGTCATGCACTCCTCCTATCTGTGGAATGCTGTTTTTAATTAGAGCAGAAAAAATATTCTTACGTACCCCGAATAAATTTTTTAGGCCATGGGGTACAGATATAATGTTTAGTGTAGGGACCCCTGTATAAGCAATCCATTGTCGTGGCAGGTGGACTTACACAATTTGATCAAAATGAGAGCATCACATTAAGGCCTTATTCACACAAATATATTTCTCAGCCATGTGCCGTCTGTATTAACAACGGACAGCACACTGACTCATACAAGTCAATAGTGCTTTTCACACATTCTTTTTTTTAAAGAAAAGTGTGTTAGTTGTGAGAATCTCACAGTATGTTTTATTCTGGTCCTTTTTTGCGGACCAGACCCACCCAAGTCTACGTGTGGCTTTGTATGGAAGCAAGGGCCGAAAATGCGGCCCGCGGCCCGCGGCCCGCGGCGGCCGGCCGAGCCTGCAGGGCCATGATTACGGGCACGGCCATGTGCATGAGGCCTCAGTTCTTCCTTGTGAGGAGGTATGGACCTTCCCAGTCAGATTCCCAGTTTGTAATTGGTACGCTGCTATAAAAGTCTGGAACAAGGCAGGGGCAAAGTCAGTAACGGAACCAAGGGTCATCACCAGAAGTCAAGATGTGGCAAACCAGAGGATGAGATGAAGATTAAGACATGAACAGAAGACAAGCCAGGGAACAAAACCAGGAGCTGGGACTACAAGTAACAGGTGACACATCAAAAGGAGCAAAACAAAAACAGAATCCATAGGCAAGGCTAAGGTAAAGGGCAGGTTCATAGTCACGATAAAACAGCAAACTAGCTCAAAAGTAGTACCCTCTTTTACAGGCACTTGTGTCAGGCCGGTTTTCACCTTAAAAAGGCTGCCAGGCCTGGTGTCCTCAGAGGGTGCGGTTGCTTCGGTGACCCTACAAGGCCTGCAGCTAGGAGACTATCACTGCATCGTGAAATGTGAGTAGCGGCGGAGGTTGATGTGGCAACCTGACATCTGGTGCAGGAAGCTGCGTCCACCAGCAAGAGATTGTTGCTGGATCATGGAAAGGTGAGTAACAATAGAGTTGGAAATGAATACATATTTAATATTTGAATCAACAGTAAACATTTTTGTCTTTTTTTAAATTTATTGATGTTTGTAGCACATTTTGTTTTTATTGCATACACTTGCAATATATAAAATAGAACTGAATCAGAGTGACAATCAGGTTTAAACACATGCTCTGTGATATTCTCTGGGTTGCTCTGCCTTTGAAGATATCAAGAACAAGGCATAATTGCATAAATTTCTCACTTTCAATGCATTTAAATGAAAACATTGCCTGAATGCTATTTTCGAATAGCAGTTTGTATTTTCCTCCATTGGTTTCTCTGGAAGATGTTTCAGCAATAGGTAGCAATTATGATCCTGTCGTAATGTAATGTTTATGCCAGGTAGAGGTCTATAATAGTATTATTACAGACATAGAGGTGAGCTGTTATATCAACGAACAAAATGATACTCTATCATTGTTTCCATTTTCAAACAAAGAAGAGGATGATCGATTGAATGAATAAATGAATGGATGGATAAATTAATGCATGATCAAACTTACAAATGAAGGATTGACAATTCATAGAGTGAGGATAAGATTTTATTTTCTTAAATTTTTATTGAAAGTTTTTAGTTTTTGAAACAAAAAAGGAAACAGAGATAAAGTAGCAAACACATGCCGTACATGCAGGCATCACCGCTAAGGTCAGTGATTTGCTACAGCAGTCACATAAATGATCTACGTGATGTCATCGCTGCAGGACCGGCAGGGACCACTAGAGCATCGGCACTGGAGTGGCAGGGGGATTTAAAAGGTGAGTAACCTCTCTTTTTTATTTTATAACATTTACTGCAGTTAATGAAATGTAAAAAAATTTTGGACAACCCCTTTAATATTTCTGCAACAGAAAGACATTCAGAAGTTGCACCTTTGGTGCAGAAGTTGCACAATTCCTGGGTTAACCCCTTGCCACAGCAGCCATTTTTCATTTTCTCATACTAGTTTTTTCTTCACCATGCTCTGAAGGCAATAACTTTTGTATTTTTTTCGTTTACATAGCCGTATAAGGAATTGTTTTATGCACAACGAGTTTTTGTTTTTATCAACACAATTTATTGTTACATATAATGAACTGAAAAACAAAAAACAAAATTCTTTGTGGGGTGGAATAGAAAAAAATAGCGAGTGCTCCACTATTTTTTGGGTTTCGTTTTTCCGTCATTCACCTTAGGGTAAAAATAACAACTTTTTTCCTGCGTGTCAATACAATTACGATGATTTTAAATTTCTATTATATTTTTATCATTTACTATTTTTACAAAGACAAAAAAATATTGTTTCATGTCTTTATATTCTGAAAGTCATTAACTTTTACATTTTTGGAGTGGTGTGAGCCCCTTTTTTTTGCGCAGCGAACTGTAGTTTTTATTGGTATTGGTGAAATTTTTTGGGGAACTAAGGTGTCAAAAGAACATCAATTCTGGAAAAGATGGGAAAAGTTTTATTTTTAATTTTATTATTATTTTTTATTACTAAAAACTTTTTAAAACTATTTTTTAACCCCCTCAGGAGGCTTGAACATGCAATCATTAGATCGCTTGCACAATACACTGCAATACGTGCTGTATGTATTGCAATGTATTGTGATTTCTGCAAGCCCTAATAAGAGTACCAAGGTGGCATACCTGGGTGCCTTCATTACGTCTCCAGGCTGGTATAACAACTATCGGCACCCTCTCTTTCTATCTGTTTAGATGCTGCTGGGTAGCTGCTCTATTGACTGCGACATCTAAGTGATTGAACAGCCAGGATCGGGGTAATCTAAAGTCTAGTAATATAATAGTCCAATGCTACATTGAGATCGGACGATTTATCATAAAACATATAAAAGGGTCTGAACTCTAAGGGTCCTTAAGCATAAATGTGAGGCCACATTGAAATGTGCTGCCACCCCTTCTTTTCTTCCACTTTCTTTTATTATTTTGGTTATATCTTTTTTATTATGGTATGGTCTGTTCTCTCCGTCTGCATAGGGGAATTTGTTGTCTCACCTGTTATGGAATCACTGGTTGCGCAATTCCCAAAAGGCTGCTGGAGACTGTCGGGAGTAAGCGTGCAAATAAAACAGCAACCCCAAATCCGTCACAACTCTGATCGACAGAATCTAAGTCTACTCTGAGGTATTTGCCAGAGCCCACCGCAAGGCAGGATGATTTTTTCTGCACAGTACCCAGGTTGTTCTAACAGAGTTCAGCGTTGGATAAGAGATGCAATGCAGGCTATAACTGAACAGGTAACTAGGCAGCCAGAGAGTAAACAGAAAGTCCAAAACAGAGCAAGTGGAAATCAGGTACAGCAGAGGTCAGATCCAGCCGGGAGCAGATAATCAAAATTGGTAAACAAGGGGTTAATGAGAGACAAGCCGAGGTCAGTTTCCAAGAAGTACAGAAGTCTAGGGCACAGGGTAAGTGAAAGCTTGATCACCACACCTAAGAAAGGAGAAAAATTCACAAGCAAAGAAAGCGGGAGGAGGCCAGGTATAAATAACAGAGAAGTGGGATAGGGTCAGGAAGTAAACAGAACCGCCCAGAAGCTAAATCAGTACTGATTGCGATTCTAAAGACACAGAAGATTCCTAACATCACCTTTCTAGATATTTCTTAGGTTAGCCACATAAGCTTTCCATTAATATTTATTTATAGGCACAGAGACATAATTCCTGTGTTGTTATTGTGCAGCTGATCTTTAGCAGGAATTCAGAGACTCTACATAAATAAATGTCATACCAAAAATCCTGAAAAGCGGTTAATAGCGGCATTTAAAGTAATTTGCAGTGTTTCTAGCATAAAAAAAGAAAAAATTGTATCATCTTTTGCTTCCCTGTGTCTCTCTTTGTGAAAAGCTAATCCGTGACACCGGGAGAGGAGCACTGAGCAGCTGACAATATAGTCCCTTGTTACTTTTGAATACAGCTTAGCAATCGTCATCTCAGCTATTCTGCCATATTACAGCAGAGGCTCTGCTCCTTCCCTGACAAGCAGAAAACTATTTCTCAGCATAAAGGAAATAGACTATAGACTGCACGGCACTCACCGCTTTTCAAAGGTGCTTTTAAATAAATGAACAAAGGCAAGCATAACACGGGAAACACGGACAAGACAGTTGGTCCATGTTTCCGGTGTTATGCCTGCCTCTGTTGATTGAATTAAAAGCAGCTTTGAAAAGCGGTGAGTTTTATTTTCTTTGTGCTGTGTATCTGCTTATGCCTCTCTTCCACAAGCCTCAAGCACCATCGACTAAAGGTTATTGGACCACAAATCCCAGCAAACACATAATCCTGTGTTGCCACAAGTGAAGGTAGTGCCAATCGTTCATTCTCTTATTTTTTGAGAAAACTATCTCTATTGACTAGTCTGCAGTGAACAGAGGATCACGATGAAGAGACCTAGCTGTGGGGAGTGTGGCTGAGCATGCGTGTCCACCAGAAACCAGCTCATTTGTTAGATGTGCAAAATACTATACACTTTGAACACCGGGTTGCACAATACTATGAAAATAAATGTCATAGCTCTGCATTTAAATAAACCAATATTCTTTATGGGTTAATCCCTTTAAGTTGATGCAGCTAGTGTCTTAGTGTCAGTTTGAAGAGATTAAGATAAAAGCTCCTTCCTACCCCACTAATTGGATGTATGCAATGTTGCGGATATTTTAGTGGGTTGCCGACCAGCTTCTGCACAGATTTTATGTTTAGCTTGGGTCTTTATGACTAAGCGGAAGTTATTGTTATTTGGTTTGATCTTATTATTGGTGCTTTATAAATAAAATATTAAAATCGTAACCCATAATAAATACCGTGGCCTTATTCATCCAAATTAAGTTATCTGGTGTCTCTATTTTAGGTACAGTAATGTAAAGTGTTATTTTTAACTATCATTTTGAGGGAATCAATAGCGTAGTCGACTACGGTATTGATTCCGTCAAAACTACGGAACCCTTGCACAACGGAGACAAACGGAAACCATTGGCACCAGATACGTCACCAAAAAATCAATGGTGATGGAAACGGAAACCTATGGTTTCCATTAGTGTCTGTCAGGGCTCCGTTCCAGCAGAAAGCTGAGACGGAACAGTGCCCTAGCGCAGACGTGAACGAAGTCTTAGCAGTTACTTTCCCATGAGAATCTTCAATGTGAATCAACAATGAGTAACAACTTGTAAGTTGATAAATTGATTATTAGTAGAATTGCTGCTACTTGAAAATGAAAATTATTTTTTTGTCTGTGTTTTCTTTGATCTAGTCATGAAAATAGTAGTCTAATGATTGTTTACCAATGAAACAAAGTTTTTAAAATGTCCTAACGATCAAAATCCTTCTGATATTTTGGAATGATCTTAATGTGTAGGTTACCATCTTAGATAATTTTCAGTTCAGGAACAGCCAAAAAATGTGGTCTCCTAGATTTCATTAGCCATCATGAAGACCAGATTTCTGGAGCACAGTGAGTACTCTGTGCCAGACGTGTACTAAGGATCCCCTAATAGAGAAGATGTCTGACACATGATATTTCTATTTTTTTTCACATGGATTTTTACGAAACACTTTACATGAGAGCATATTTTTCTTATGAAACCAAATTTGTCTTATCTAGTTTTATTTATACATGATTGCAAATGTATTTTACCTTTCCTGTACACTATTTAATTGGACTTTAAAGATCATATGTTATAGATTCACTCTGAACCCGTGCAAGGGTGTACAAACTTTAATGTAGGGCAAACCTACAAAATTGAATAATTTATTTTGTAGTTTGCCAAAGTGATTAATATTCCATACAGCCAATATAAGAGGATTAGAAAAAACTGTACCCTTGGATGTGATTTTAAGAAGCAAAGTAAAATATTATATAAATGTTTTAAAAACAAAGGGTATCCGGACACATTATTAACCGATGCCTATAAAAAGACCTCTATACTATCCCAAGAGGATTGCTTACCAAAATGTACTAATAATGAATTACAAACTAGAAGAGTCCCCCAAGAACATATTAATGAGAATAATACCTTTGGTTTTAATTTTATTACACAGTATAATATATCACACAAGAAAATAGGAGATATATTGAACAGACATTGGCATGTACTGCAAACTGACCCTTTTCTACAAAAAATTCTACCTTTCAAACCGAAAGTTACGTTCAAAAGAGCTAGAACTATAAAAAATATTCTGGCTCCAAGTCGGGTGAATCTGTCGAAATTAAAAAGTGATTCGGTACAAAAAATACAACTACGTAACCCACTGCCTAAAAAGGGGAGTTTTAAATGTGGACAAAGTAGGTGTCTATGCTGTAAATCAATTACGGATGAAACCTATACATTTAGATCACAGCAAACAGAAAAAATATTTAATATTGAAGCAAGTTTAAATTGATTACATTTGATTCTGCAGCAGCATCGGCGTTTGCAGGTAAGTCGATGTAGCTACTTACCTGCAAACGCTGATGCTGCTGCAGAATCAACTGTAGCCTCTGGTGCCGATGTGTCCTCGCTCGTCCGACACAATGCAGGACCCGGGGCAGGAAGTGAGTGACGTCACAGCGTGATCTCTCGAGAACACGTTGTGTCTGTGCACTGCCAGAAGCTGGGCGTTGTGAAGAGAAGTGGATGATACTTCTATACACAACGCCCAGCTAGTAAAAGAAGTAAAAACGCCCAGATGTAATGAACACAATACACGCCCACTTGGACTTTTACTTTAAACACGCCCAGTTGTACTTTAGAAAGCCTCATTTACATAAATATAAAAATGGTCATAACTTGGCCAAAAATGCTCGTTTTAAAAAAAAAAAACGTTACTCTTATCTCCATTGCAGCGCCGATCTGCTGCAATAGGAGATAGGGGTTGCAAAATCTGGTGACAGAGCCTCTTTAAGCTTCTATTACCATTCACGTGCTGAAAGGCCCTGTAGGCAGATGGACATGAAAACCGGTGCATGATTGGATGTTAACCAGATGATAGAAATGTATGGGGTCGAGCGATCGTAGTAATGATCGCTCGTCCCCATACATTACTGATTATTGATCTTTGATCTGCCTTGTTGATCGGCGCTCATTTTCAAGGCCCATATCGGGCCGTGTAAGAGGACCTTAACACTGGGGGAGAGATAACACTGTGGGAGACATAACACTGTGGGGAGAGAAAACACTGAGAGGAGAGATAACACTGGTGGGAAGAGATAACACTGGTGGGAAGAGATAACACTGGTGGGGAGATATAACACTTAAGGAAAAGATAACACTGGTGGGAAGAGATAACACTGGGGAGAGATAACACTGAGGGGAAATAAAACATTTGGGGGAGAGATAAAACTGGTGGAATAGATAACACTGAGGGGAGAGCCAACACTGAGGTAGCGATGACACTGGTGGGCAGAGATAACACTGTGGGAGAGATAACATTGAGAGGAGAGATAATACTGGAGGAGTGATAACACTGAAAGGAAAGATAGCACTAGAGGAGAGATAACACTGAGAGGAGAGATGACACTGAAGGAGAAATTAAGGGCCTTTTACACCAGCTGATGAGCGGCCGGTGCAGCGAGCGCTGATCAACGAGACATCGTTGATCGGCGCTTGCTTGCTCCTGTCACACGGAGCTATGGATGGGGACAAGTGGTCGTTACTCTGATCGCTCATTTACATACATTATTATCATGTCGGCAGCGCGTCTCCCTGTTTACACAGGGAGCTATCCTGCCGACAACGATAATCTTTTTTACTTTTTTAAAAGAATACAAACAGCAGATGATCGAGCATTTGCTCGTTCATCTGCTGATCGTTCCCCTGTTTACAAAGGGCAATTATCGGCAACGAGTGTTATATTAACGCTCGTCTGCCCGATAATCGTCCAGTGTAAAACCCCCTTTACAGGGAAGAGATAACACTGAGAGAAGAGATAACACTGGAGGAGAAATAACACTGAGGGGAGAGATAACACTTGTTGGTAAAGATAACACTTGTTGGTAAAGATAACACTTGTAGGGAGAGATAACACTTGAGGGGAGAAAGATGATGTTGTGTGTAGGCACCATGCAGCCTTTCTTTTGGCAGAGATGGCACCCCCTTTCTAGTGAGGGGTGATGCGCCT
Source organism: Rhinoderma darwinii (assembly GCF_050947455.1). NCBI lineage: Eukaryota > Metazoa > Chordata > Amphibia > Anura > Rhinodermatidae > Rhinoderma > Rhinoderma darwinii. Next base: position 81,962,266 of record NC_134691.1, read on the forward strand.
GTGCAGGCAAACGTCACATACTCTTAAGGCTGTTGCTGGAATTGATGCTGGAGCTTATTACTGATCCATCTTCCTTCATCCCTTTATCAAAGAAAACAGTTGAGCTCCTGTTGCAGCAGAGTTCTCTCTGAAACACTACAGGGCAGATAGAGGATGGCTAGGCGCTCATGAGTAGTGTAATTTGCATGAGTCACGTGTCAAGATCTGATGGCCTGCCCATTTCAGGTTCTGCACTGAAAAAACATCATAGAGCCTTGGGGGTATAAAAAAAATAGGAAGGAATCCGCAATGAAAGTGTAATGGCAGGGGGTAGGGAGACGGACAAGTGAGCCCTAATCTACCCGCCACTCTGTCCCTGCCTACTTGCAACGACCCGCCCTAGGCGACGGGGTACAACTGGGCGGCGGTCCCTGCGCTCAGTAAGTGCACGACAAACATACAAAGGAACACAAGCAAGGAAAAGGGGCCGTTGCCCACGGCAACACCGTGAGCAACCAGAGTGGTGAACGAGCCGAGTCAAGCCAGGAGTGTGCGAGGTACAAAACGAAAAGCAGAAGAGTAGTCGGTATGCCAGGGTCTGTATGGAGCAGGATCAAAAATAGCAGGAGCTGTAGCTTGGCCAGGAAACCAGAAGGAAAGAAACACAAGCAATAACAAGCACCGAGGGACAGGAAGTGCAGGCTTAAATAGACCGAGGTCGGGAGCTAGCTGAGTCTGGCCAGGTTACGATAGGCTCTCCCACTCCTAAGCCTGCCAGCCTGAATGGTGGAAGCAGGAGTCAGTCTCAGGGATGTATTCTCAGGTGCTGACTGATTAGTTCTGGGAGTTAACCCTGAAGCTGTGCCTGGCAGATCCTTTACAGTACCCCCCCTTTTATGAGGGGCCACCGGACCCTTTCTAAGTGGACCTGGCTTACTGGGGAAACGCAGGTGGAACCTCCTGACCAATACCCCAGCGTGAACATCCCGGGCGGGTACCCAAGTCCTCTCCTCGGGCCCGTATCCTCTCCAATGGACCAGGTACTGGAGGGAGCCTTGGACCATCTTGCTGTCCACAATCCTGGCCACCTCGAATTCCACCCCCTCCGGGGTGAGGATGGGAACAGGAGGTCTCCTCGAGGGAGCCAAGGACGGGGAGCAGCGTTTGAGGAGGGAGGCATGAAACACGTCGTGTATCCGAAAAGACGGGGGTAACTCCAGCCGGAAGGAGACAGGATTGAGGACCTCAATGACCTTATACGGCCCAATAAACCGGGGAGCAAACTTCTTGGACGGAACCTTGAGACGCAAGTTCCTAGACGACAACCACACCAGATCCCCGACCATAAACAGGGGGTTAGCAGAACGTTTTTTATCAGCCTGAGTTTTTTGTACGCTCTGGGACACCTCTAGGTTTTTCTGAACCTGGGCCCAGACTGTGCACAGTTCCCGATGAACGACCTCTACCTCGGGATTGTTGGAACTACCAGGTGAAACGGAGGAGAACCGTGGATTAAACCCAAAATTACAAAAAAAAGGAGAGACCCCTGACGAGTTACTGACCCGGTTATTAAGGGAAAATTCGGCGAGGGGAATGAAAGAGACCCAATCAAATTGACAGTCAGAGACAAAACACCTTAAGTATTGTTCTAGAGATTGATTAGTCCTCTCCGTTTGGCCATTGGTTTCAGGATGGAAGGCAGAGGAGAAGGACAGATCAATCCCCAACTTCATACAGAAGGCTCTCCAAAACAATGAAACAAATTGTACCCCTCTGTCCGAAACAATATTGACAGGGACCCCATGGAGACGCAGGATGTGTTTGACAAACAAGGTAGCCAACGTTTTGGCGTTGGGTAGTTTCTTGAGGGGCACAAAGTGGCACATCTTACTGAAGCGGTCCACCACCACCCACACCACCGACTTGCCTTGGGATGGAGGCAAATCGGTGATAAAATCCATGGAGATATGTGTCCAAGGTCTCTGGGGAATGGGCAACGAATGCAGTAAGCCCGCTGGTCGGGACCTGGGAGTCTTGGACCTAGCACAAACCTCACAAGCGGCGACGTAGGCCTTAACGTCTTTAGGCAACCCAGGCCACCAATAATTTCTGGTAATGAGGTGTTTGGTACCCAGGGTGCCTGGATGGCCAGATAGTGCGGAGTCATGATTTTCCCTAAGTACCCTTAGCCGGAATTGCAGGGGAACAAACAGCTTGTTCTCAGGAAGGTTCCCGGGAGCTGCACCTTGATCAGCAGCAATATCAGAGACTAAATCAGAATCGATCGAGGAAATGATTATACCTGGAGGCAAAATACAAGCAGGATCTTCCTCCGAAGGAGGGCTGGCCATGAAGCTACGCGACAGTGCATCAGCCTTAATATTTTTAGACCCAGCCCTATAGGTAACCAAAAAATTGAATCTGGTAAAAAATAACGCCCATCGAGCTTGTCTCGGGTTTAGCCTCCGGGCAGATTCTAGGAAAACCAGATTCTTGTGGTCGGTAAGGACCGTTACCTGGTGCCTAGCCCCCTCCAGGAAGTGGCGCCACTCTTCAAATGCCCATTTAATGGCTAAGAGTTCGCGGTTGCCAATATCATAGTTACTTTCAGTTGGCGAAAACTTCCTGGAGAAGTAGGCACAGGGGCGGAGATGGGTGAGGGACCTGGTACCCTGGGACAAGACAGCCCCCACTCCCACCTCAGATGCGTCAACTTCCACGATAAATTGCTCCATTTGGTTGGGCTGAACCAGCACCGGGGCCGAGACAAAGCACTTCTTAAGGACCTCAAAAGCCTGGACAGCCTCAGGAGGCCAGTGGAGGAGATCAGCACCTTTGCAAGTGAGGTCCGTAAGGGGCTTAGCGATGACCGAGAAGTTAGCAATAAATCTCCTGTAATAATTAGCGAACCCCAAAAAACACTGTAACGCCTTCAGGGAGGCAGGTTGGACCCATTCCGCCACAGCCTGAACCTTGGCGGGGTCCATGCGAAATTCATGAGGAGTGAGGATTTGACCCAAAAATGGAATCTCCTGTACCCCAAACACACATTTTTCGGTTTTGGCAAACAGTTTATTTTCCCGAAGGACCTGGAGCACTTTCCTGACATGCTCAATGTGGGAGGACCAGTCCTTGGAAAACACCAGTATATCATCAAGGTACACTACCAGAAAAATCCCCAGGTAATTTCTCAAAATCTCATTTATGAAATTCTGGAAGACCGCAGGGGCATTACACAACCCAAAGGGCATGACGAGGTATTCGAAATGGCCTTCGGGCGTGTTAAACGCAGTCTTCCACTCATCCCCCTCTTTGATGCGAATAAGGTTATACGCCCCCCGTAGATCCAATTTAGAAAACCATTGGGCCCCCTGAACCTGATTAAAAAGATCAGGAATCAAAGGAAGGGGATACTGGTTCCTTACCGTGACCTTATTCAGGCTACGGTAGTCAATGCATGGCCTAAGACCACCATCCTTCTTCCCCACGAAGAAGAAGCCAGCACCTACCGGAGAAGAAGAGGGACGAATGTAACCCTTGGCCAGGGATTCCTGGATATACACTCTCATAGCTTCACGTTCGGGACAAGAAAGATTAAATATCCTACCCTTAGGAAGCTTAGCTCCTGGTACCAATTCGATAGCGCAATCGTATTCTCTATGAGGAGGTAACACTTCGGAGGCCTCCCTAGAGAAAACATCAGCGAAGTCCTGAACAAACTCGGGTAGCGTATTCGCCTCCTTAGGGGGAGAAATAGAATTAACAGAAAAACATGACGTACAACATTCATTACCCCATTTGGTAAGCTCCCCAGTATTCCAGTCAAACGTAGGATTATGCAACTGCAACCAGGGAAGACCTAGAACCAAATCGTACGATAATCCCTGCATCAACGGTACAGAGCATTGCTCCAAATGCATGGAGCCAACAAGTAGTTCAAAAACAGGGGTATGCTGTGTAAAATAACCATTAGCAAGAGGAGTGGAGTCGATACCCACTACCGGGACAGGTTTAGGCAAATCAATCAGAGGCATAGCAAGGGACATAGCAAATTCCACAGACATGATATTAGTAGAGGACCCTGAATCCACGAAGGCACTGCCGGTAGCAGACCTACCACCAAAAGAGACCTGAAAGGGAAGCAAGATCTTAGTACGTTTCATATTTACGGGAAATACCTGTGCGCCCAAGTGACCTCCCCGATGATCACTTAGACGCGGAAGTTCTCTGGCTGCAATCTTACGCTTAGGACAGTTGTTCACTTGATGCTTGTCGTCCCCACAGTAGAAGCAGAGACCATTCTTCCTGCGGAATTCTCTACGTTGTTGGGGGGACACGGAGGCCCCGAGTTGCATAGGTATCTCTGAATCTTTCGGGGAGGAACGAAGCAACGGAGCTTCGGGAGGCATCATGGGGGAGTCGGAGGAGAAAACACATAAACGTTCACGTTGTCGTTCCCTGAGACGTCGGTCAAGTCGTATCGCTAAAGCCATAACCTGGTCTAGGGAGTCAGAAGAGGGATAGCTAACTAGCAGGTCTTTCAGGGCATTCGACAGACCCAACCTAAACTGGCACCTTAAGGCAGGGTCATTCCACCGAGAAGCTACGCACCACTTCCGAAAGTCAGAGCAATACTCCTCAACAGGTCTCTTACCCTGACTTAAGGTCACCAGCTGACTCTCGGCAAAGGCAGTCCTGTCAGTCTCGTCATAAATAAGTCCGAGAGCAGAAAAGAAACAATCAACGGAGGAAAGTTCAGGGGCGTCAGGAGCCAAGGAGAAGGCCCACTCTTGGGGCCCTTCCTGGAGCCGGGACATAATTATACCCACCCGCTGGCTCTCAGAACCTGAGGAATGAGGCTTTAAACGAAAGTAAAGCCTACAACTCTCCCGAAAGGAGAGAAAAGCCCTCCGGTCCCCTGAGAACCGGTCGGGCAACTTGAGGTGGGGTTCAAGAGGTGCGGTGAGGGGAACTACCAGGGTAGCATCAGGCTGGTTGACCCTCTGAGCCAGGGCCTGGACCTGTAGGGAGAGACCCTGCATTTGCTGAGCCAGGGTCTCACGGGGATCCATAGTGGTGTCAGGGACCAGGGGTAGACTAGGTATGGGCTTGTTATTATGTAATGGCAGGGGGTAGGGAGACGGACAAGTGAGCCCTAATCTACCCGCCACTCTGTCCCTGCCTACTTGCAACGACCCGCCCTAGGCGACGGGGTACAACTGGGCGGCGGTCCCTGCGCTCAGTAAGTGCACGACAAACACGACAAACATACAAAGGAACACAAGCAAGGAAAAGGGGCCGTTGCCCACGGCAACACCGTGAGCAACCAGAGTGGTGAACGAGCCGAGTCAAGCCAGGAGTGTGCGAGGTACAAAATGAAAAGCAGAAGAGTAGTCGGTATGCCAGGGTCTGTATGGAGCAGGATCAAAAATAGCAGGAGCTGTAGCTTGGCCAGGAAACCAGAAGGAAAGAAACACAAGCAATAACAAGCACCGAGGGACAGGAAGTGCAGGCTTAAATAGACCGAGGGCGGGAGCTAGCTGAGTCTGGCCAGGTTACGATAGGCTCTCCCACTCCTAAGCCTGCCAGCCTGAATGGTGGAAGCAGGAGTCAGTCTCAGGGATGTATTCTCAGGTGCTGACTGATTAGTTCTGGGAGTTAACCCTGAAGCTGTGCCTGGCAGATCCTTTACAGAAAGGCTATGAACATACAGTAGGAATGATTTGATGAGTTTCTTTATGTTTTTTGTTGGCGTTTATAAAAAAAACATTGGTAAGTGGGAAAACGCTTTTAAGATTATAGGGACTGACACCACACAGGGCTTTAAATGAAATCTCTTTAGGGGAATTTCTTTATATAAGAAATGAGTCAAGAGTTTGATAACAAAACATAACATAGCAGTAGGATGTGTGAAGCACACATTTAACATTTGCATTCATATTTTAGGGACACAATTAAGCCAATTCATAATGTGGACAGGGTCTTACTGAAAGAAAATCATAGCCTCCACTCTTCTGGAATGTAATAGCGGGATTTTTTGCCCATTCAGCCAAAAGAGCACTTGGGAGCTCAAGAACTGATGTTGGACGAGCAGGTCTGACTTGCAGGTTAAGAATTGTAGTCGGCACACCTTGCTTGTGTTTCAGAAATTATATTTATTGGATTCTCAAGATGGATGCCAGAGGCTATATGTGCGACGTCGACGTTTCGGTCGTTTAGACCTTCGTCGGGCACTGAGCCGTACTGGGGACTCGATTGAGGAGTATCAATAATGGGTAGTAGCGCTGCTATGATTAGTAATCGGCGGCTTACCGCTCTTCATATCTCACGTTGAGGAGAAATTGTTTGGATCTAGGGGATTTTATGGACAAATCTAGACAACTACGATATAGATTCCAAACGAGAGGTTACCCGGACAAAACTTTAAGGGATGCATACCATCACGCCTTATTAAATAACAGAACTGAATTATTGGTCCCAAAAAAATCAACAGAGGGAGAGATGACAACTAAGATTAGAATAATGGGTACATATGACAATAAACATAAAGAGATTAGAAATTTTTTTCAATAATTTTGGGTGATTCTAACCGCAGACCAAGATCTCAACAAAGCAGTTGCCCCATATCCACTAATTACATATAGGAGGGGAAAAAACCTCCAGGAGCGGCTGGTACATAGCCACTTTACTGAATGTCCGTCACAGACAGGATGGTTACTGGATAAACCAACAGGCACATATAAATGTGGATCGTGCAAAGCATGTAAATATGTAACACCTTTCAGAGTGCAGCTACAGGACAATCTTTCAAGAACAGGGAATTTGGTAACTGCAAATCCAAGGGGCTAATGTACATGGCCACATGCACCTGCCCACAAAACGATGTGGGAAAGACCATCCGGGAGTTTAGGCGAAGAATTCTGGAGCACATGGTAAATATACGTGGAAAAGAAGATACGTGTCTAGCCGAGACACATGCTAGAAAAACATAATAACAACACTGAGGAAATGACTTCTCAAGTAATAGTGGTAATTAGATCGTCAGTACGTGGAGGGAATTTAGATAGACTCCTCCTCCAAAAGGAATGTAGATGGATCTACTGATTAAAAATAACAAATCCTGAAGTTATTAACTACATATCCTATACTAGCTTTATTTAACATTATACTTCACCCAGTCTGTTTATCTTCATCTCTGATCCACCCATTGATCTGAGCTACTGCTTTGATTTTTGTAACACGATTTTGTTATTTGCACCTATCATTATAAATCTAGAGCATCATAGCCTTTATTTTATAATATACCTGTTCACACCTTATGTTACCCCCTTACCAATGTTCATAATGTGGACACAGCGCATATATACTTAGAGAAAGCATTGCCTCTCACATTCCCCTGACGTGGAGGGGTTTTTGGAACAGTGTTTCAGCCCACTGCTGCTGGGGATGCTCCATGAGCTGATTGACAGCGCACAGTCTCCAATCACAGCCCCATACGTCATCACAGGGGAGGCGGCACTATGCTGTACTATGATTGGCTGACATGGATGCGCCACCACCTACATGAGTGTGACTGGCATTACGCGCTGGGCCCTTTCCATTGGTTCAATATGCACATGTGGGGGGAGTGTGCTCCACCTTATAAGATGAAGGGTTTGGCCACCAACAGTGGCTATCTTACTATGTCCACGTTGTAGCACGATTTGTTGCATTCAGTGCATTGTACACTTAGACTTCTAGAATGCTAGAAGATCTAATAGATTGATTGCTGTAGGCCCCTGAAGATTTGTGGCAGAAATAGATAGCAAAGTAATGCGTAGGGCCAGTGGCGGATTAAGTAGACCATAGGCCCTGGGCTGTTACCCAAACGTGGGCCCCCTTCCGCACCGCCGCCCTGCCATGTCGTAACTAGTTTTAACACTACCTTTTTGGGCAAGCATTAAGAAATGGGTGTTACGATTCCCCTTGTCACAGGGCTGTGTCCCTACATACTGACAGTATCACACTGTGCAGGGACACATCCTCCTGACAAGGGCAATTGTCTATAAGTCCTGGACTGCAGAAAGACTTTTTGTGAAATACAAGGATTTCCTATAATAAACATGTCAGGAGAGGTGACAGATTCTCTATATATCTAGTGATTCACAGTTGACGACGTCTCAGATTCTAGTAGTTTTTTTCCTCTTTTCTTCTCCATCCGGTCCAGAGCTCGTGACGACTTCTCCCTGCCATGACCCATTTCTGCAGAATTTGCCACTCAGATGTCTGCAGCTCCTCACTTTTCCAAAATTTCCACACCTATAAACGAAAATAAATTTATCAAGGTGCCACATACTATGCCCCTAAATATAATAGCACCAAAGACTGCGTGCCTGAATATAATAATACCAAACGCTGTAAAACACCACATATACACAGCCCCCTGTACATAGTGCCACACACAGCCCCCTGTACATAGTGCCACACACAACCCCTGTAGATATTACACAACCCCATAGATAGCGCCACACACAGCCCCTGTAGATATTACACATCCCCCTATAGCTAGCACCACAGACATCCCCCATAGAGAGCGTTACACACAGCCCCCTATAGATAGCGCCATACAACCCTCCCCCTTGTATATAGTGTCACACAGCACTCCCCCTTAGTATATAGGGCCAAACAGCGCTCCCCTCTTGCATACAGGGCCACTTAGCGCTCCCCCTTGTATATAGGGCCACTTAGCACTCCCCCTTGTATATAGGGCCACATAGCGCTCCCTCCTTGCATATAGTGCACACAGCGCTCCCCTTTGTATATAGTGTAACAGAGAACTCCCCCCCTTGTATAGTGTCACAGAGCACTCCCCCCTTTGTATATAGTGTCACACAGCGCTCCCCTCCACCCTTGTATATAGGCCCACACAGCGCTACCCTCCCCCTTGTATATAGGGCCAATCAGCACTCCCCCTTTGTATATAGTGTCACGGAGAACTCTCCCCCTTATATATAGTGTCACGGAGCACTCCCCCCATCCTTGAATATATGCACAGTGCTACCCCCACCTAAAAAAATAAATATATATATTTTATTTACCTTGCTGCGTTCTCGTGGCGGCCGCTCAAGCTGGACGCATGTGAAGCCTCCGGACTAGACGCATGCGCAGACCGGCATGATGCAGTACCTCATCACGCCGGCCTGATAGGCTGCAAGCCTAATGTGGTCTGCAGCCTATAATATTTGTTTGTATCTGAGGACTCAGATACAAATGAATGTGGCTGCCGCTAGCACCGGGGCCCTCTCCGGTGCTAGCGACGCCACCGGGCATGAGGGGGCCCGTGCAGTCTTGTGCGGTTTGAGCGGCCATGGGTCCCCTGAGAGCCTTGGGCCCCGGGCAACCGCCCAAACCGCCCTAATGATAATCCGCCACTGTGTAGGGCTAATAGTGGGTAGGATAGGAATTTAGGGTCTTAGCACTTGAACAATATTCCCTGCACCTAACTTGGATGTGCTGGACTTGGATTGAATCTATCTACCTTGTGCAGATCTCTATAGGTGTGGCTATTGGGCCCCACCTATATCTCTGATATTCTATGTCCAGTTTACAAACATATATAAAAACAAATAAAAATAGATAGCAACTCAGGTACAAATTGGACATGAATATATGTGATATGTTATTTTTTTAGCATTATTACATACCACACTAGATTAATTTATTTTGTGTCAATGCAAAGTGTGAAAGCACTCGACACATATTCTTGATGCATTGTATCATTTACCTTGTATAAGCTGACATACTTATGACACAAACATTGACAGTGAAGCTTTGACTGACAATTTATATATCCCTTAAACAGGTCAGAGACAGTGAAAATAATCTTAACTACACATGTTGGGGAAAACTAACGGAAATTGAGATTTACTGACAGTGATTTAATACATCCTATGACAGTGCGACGTTTAAACCAACAAAATGCAAGGTGGGAATAGCAACCTCTGGTTTAGGCCTTATTTACAAGAGTGTCCCACGGACCTTTGTAATTCAATGTGGCCATTCACACGGCTGTTGTTTCAATGGACCGTGTGAAGGGTCCGTGAGAAAATAGGACACGTCCTATTTTTTCACACTTCACGCATCCCTCCATAGACTCTCATCTATGGGGGATGTGAGACATTGTGTCCCGCAACGCAGAGAATGGATGCACCTCGGACGTGAAAAACTACCGTTTTGAATCCAGCCTTAAACTGTGATGCAAAGTGGGATGGCTAACTTTTAGAGTGGACAACGGCATCTTCTTAGATCAAAAATATTTTTTATTCATTTCAAACCTGTGCATACAGAGAATGTTTTGGCCCCATGCAACTGGGCCTTCCTCAAGACTAATGTCATACAGTGCATATCCCCATTTCATGCACATAGACATTTTAGTACAACAAGGGTTCATACCACCATTAATTATCGAATCATGTGACTTAATTGACAAAACTCATCCGCATGCTGCAGACATCTTACGTTGCAGATTTTCAAATCTTTGCTGTGTTGTCAATTGAATACCTTGGGGAAGGAGGTCTAATATCCTAAAAAGAGTAATTTTGGTTGTATAGTTTTAGCAAACCAGCTTTGGAAGGTTTTCGCTCCATAAGCCAGTTTGCAAGCTCATTGTAAGCTCATTGTAAGCTCCACCTTGTAAGAAATGCACACACATTTGGTATCGCTGAAGTCGACAGAAATTTCTAAATATGTATTCAGGTGTTTTTACCCAGTGGCATGCACCAGATGTAAAAAAAAAACAACACCTAAATACACATATTCATTTTTTTTTTCCATTTTTCCTTTCATATTCTAAAAAAAGTAAAATATATCTAATATTTTTTTTCCCCAATATGTTCTGTTTTGGTCTCTCCAATGTAGATCAACGCAAATGGGCATTGGATCATATAAATTACATATTTTGAGTCACATATATATCTCTGTCTATTCGTATATACTTTACCCGAACGGGGATGATCACGTGTTGCCTTCAACAAGGCTGTTACAGTTACAACAATGTAAGCACTGAAAATGTCCAGCTTTTGGCGGATGTAAATAAGTTTGTGTATCTTTCTCTCTAGTGCCAAAGTCTGAGTGTACTAACCTATCTTTAATGTTCTTATCTCTTCTATAAGCCATCAGAGGTGGGTTTTTAAATACAAGGGTGTCACCTAAACCATATGACAATACACCCCACTCCTCATGTAAAATCTTTGAGATTCTGCCATTTAAATAGTTGTAGCTAGATACAAAAGGGATTATTTTAGACTCTATTTTTTATTTTTAGGTAAAAGGGCAGTTGATCTTGTTACTGTGCCACATTTAAAGCCACTCTACTCTTCAATATGACCCATACTGCTAGCAATATTTGTATATAGTGATTGTATGTGTGTGTGCTTACACAGAAAAAAAACATTAGTCCATCTACAAACCAACCAGATCCTGGGTTCATCAATCAATTTGAAGAACGCGCGCTTATTCCTTTAGCGAGTTTTAGAAAACTGTTGCGCTCAACAAGGGTTCATGCAATGCAAAGTGAGGAAGGATATAGTCTTTTCACCTACGACTCCTGGAATAATAGGTAGATTAGATCAGTTGCCTCCAAGCCACACCACAACTTTCTCCTAGCCCATTGGGTCTGATTTGCCTCTACTATTAAATAAAAAGCATGTGGGCAGACCTAGTGTGATCTACTTGAGACCAATCACAGAAAGTTAAAATTAATGTTTAATATACTTACAAACATTAAATAGAAAAGCTTGTGTAACAATTTATATCCAGGCTGTCTCCAGCTCTTTCTCGTCTGACTCAAGTTTCGACTATACTGACTTCTTTCGGGGAATGACCTCTGGAATGTAAGAAGATCCTGTATAGTCAGTGGAACAGGTACATGCTTAACACCATAACTGCATAAACACATGCCAAAACATATATAATCAATAAAAAATAGCCCCATAATATGTATTTTATACATATTAACCTGCTCAAGAAACAAATTCAGAATAAAAAGCAAATGTATACAGACGTAAAAATCTCATATCTTGAAATGAGAAAAATCTGTATTTGACTGTCATAATCAGCAGGTTATTAAATGTTATTCCCATTCCTATTTTCTTACTTATTTGTCACTAGCTTTTATACCCGGCGTTGCTCGGCAGGTTGACTTACGGTATAGATAGAGTAAAAGCTCACTATTTAAATACCTCTCAGTATGGATTTAATTGCTACCTCTCGATATGAATTTAATTGCTAGAGAGTGTAAATAATGTTATTGGAAGCATAAAAGAAATGAAATGAAGTGAAATATTCATTACAGATTTATATAGTGTTGATAAGGAGGCAAACTTTGTTCAATGTTCAATCACAAATAGCTATTCCCTGATTTCAATCATACAATAAATAAGATTCCCATTGTTTTACTCTTATTTTCATGTCATGTAAAGGAATACAACTCATTCATCTAGCAGCTAAATCCTAATTCCATGAAGCACATCACGTGATTGGGAGCTAACCAATGTGATTTCACCATAAATTCATTGATACAAACTGAATTCCATGACATTCATCATGTGATCTCCAATCTGACCTAAGAAGTCTTTCTCCAGCTCTCACAAAATAGACCCACTAGTGAATATCAAATTGATCAACCAAAAATTCCAACAAGTCCCAGCCTTCCTAACCAATAATACTATTAGGACTACATCATAATGAAACACAGTCTCTACATTTTCAGGTAGTTATACCAAAAGCTGATAATTAGAATGCACCCATATATATTGTTGCTTACATCTCCCCCTTCTTTGAATTCATTTTAACTTCCTCTGATTGCTCTCAGGTGGGTCGCACAATGTCCGTTTATATGGTTTTTCTCTAATAGTAGAGGCATATCAGACTACCTGGGTGGTGTGGTGTGGCTTGGAAGCAACCGATCTATCTCTCCCAATATTCCTAGCACCGTAGATTAAAAGGCTATATCCTTCCTCACTTTGCATTGTATGAATCCTGGTTGAGCGCAACAGTTGTTTTCTAAAAATGTGTGTGTGCTTGATTTTATGCACCTGTTTGCAATGAGTGTGGCTGAAACATCTAAATTCAATCATTAGGAGGGGTGTCCACATACTTTTGGCCATAAAGCATACTTTTATCATATGGTTCTACAGTATAATGATTAGTCCAAAGACATAGAAAAACAGAATTTATTTTTCCATCGATATAGTACTATGAGGGCTTGATTTTTGCGGGACGAGTTGTAGTTTTTTGTAGCACCATTTATTTTGCCGTATAATGTACTAGGAAACAGGAAAAAATTATTTGTGGGGTAGAAAATGAAAAAGCAGCGATTCCTCCATGGTTTTTCACCCACCGTTTTTACGGAATTCACTGTTCAATTAAAACAACATGTTAACTTTATTCTGCGGGTCAATATGATTACGGCGATACCAACTATGTATAGTTTTTTCTATATTTGACTACTTTTACAAGTAAAAACCTAACTGTAAAAAAGAAAATTTATTTTGCGTCGCCAAATTCCGAGAGCCATAAGTTTTTTATTTTTCCGCTCGATTAAGTGGTATGAGGGCTTATTTTTTGTGGGATAAGCTGTAGTTTTTAATAATACCATTTTTGTGTAAATGCGACGGTTTGATCGCTTTTTATTTCATTTTTTGCGGGAGATTAGGTGACCAAAAAATAGACATTCTGGCGTTAACAATTTTTTTTTCTTATGGCGTTCACCGTGCGGGTTAAATAATGTTATATTGTAATAGTTCAGACTTTTACGGACGCGGCGATACCAATTATGTTTATTTATTTATTTTTTAATATGCTCTAGGGGGAAAATGGCAAAAGGGTTTTTTTTATAACTCATTTTAACTTTTTTTTATTAGTCCCAACTAGGGGACTTCAACTAGCGATCGTTAGATTGCTTGCACGATATACTGCAATACTATTGTATTGCAGTATATCGTGATTCTGATAGTCATCTATTAAGCCTTCCAGAGGCAGAGCTTAAAGGTGTACAAAGATGGCGGACCTGGGGGCGTTCATTAAGCCCCCAGGCAGCCATAGCAACCATCGCCCCCCGCGATTGCATTGCGGGGGGCGCGATGAGCTGTTAGAGGGGGTCACCCCCCTCTTTCTGACAATTTAAATGCTGCGGTCGGTACTGACCGCTGCATTTAACTAGTTAAACTAGTGGGAACGCGCTCGAGCGCGATGCCGCTAGTTACTCTGAAGTGTCGGCTGTAACATACAGCCGACACCGGCATCGTATGGAGCGAGCTCACTGCGTGAGCCCGCTCCATACTTCCCCTACCCGACTTTGGCGTATGGATACGTCAAATGTCGGGAAGGGGTTAAGTATGTAATATGAACACAGAGGCATAACTTCAAGCTCTTGGGCACTAGTACAAAATCTGTAACAGGGCCCCCAAACTATCATGTGCCATTTATAATACTGGTATCTTCTCATGTCGCAGAGGGGCCTTTTGGCACCTACAGGCAGCTGGATCCAAGGTCAACTGCTACCCCTGCACCCCTATAATTATGATTTTTTTTGTGAACTGTGGAATATGTAATAGATATGAGCATTCTTCCCTATTTTTTCTTGCATAGCTAAAGATGTGTCCTCTGTCATAGAAACACAAGATACCCATTGACTATAATGAGTTCCACCTGGGTTTTTCTTAGCGTGTCCATTCTTTTACTGGACAAAATAGCGCAGCATGCTGCGCTATTTCTTCTGGCATTTTTCTCCTAGCCTTAACCCGACATATCGTGAGATATGTGGTGCGAGATGTTAAATAAACATGTAAAAAAAATGTATACCTCTGATGGATGCATCTAACGGATACTATCCCGTAGACTTTCATGTTAAAAAACATAAGTTTAACGTATACTTTTTTTCCTGGATGGCTGTGACTGATGCCTCTGATGGATGCCATCCTTCGGGCCATTGGTCGCCCATGTACAAAAATGTATTTATACTTTTTTTACGGGATGGCGTGAGAATTGGTATCAATACAAATTATATTTCAATTCAAGAAAGGTTAAGGGTGGACACATCTTTCCATTGCTGTCTGGTGGAAATAAAATAATGATAGAAAAGTACCCCTCAAACAATGTTAATTTAAGAGTATAGCAGAACAAAATGTCAATGGAGAGAAGAGACCTAACATAACGTCCTGTGCCTGCTCTCTATTGACAGAATACATGTATCCTGTTGAGTACAGTCACAAAGAACTTGACTTTCTTGTGCCTGGTCTCTCTTATGCCCATATTGCCCATTACAAACTGTATATCTTATATTAAATAATTTTCAAATTTAGAAAATACGTTTATTTCATGCACTGGTTTGTTTAAAAACAGTAGTAAGGCCTCATGCACACTTCAGTTTTTTCATTCAGGGTGCTATCCGTTTTTATCACTGATAGCACCCTGAACCCATTAATTTCAATGGGGCCATGCAAACTTCAGTTTTTTTGACGGTCCGTTGCTCCGTTCCAAAGTAGAGCATGTCCTACTTTGGTCCGACAATCCGTGACCGCGAGGCCCATGCAAGTCAATGGGGCCGTCAAAAAAACTGAAGGCACACGGAAGGCATCCGTGTGCCGTCCGTGTGTGACGGAGCCGTTGCCTAGCAACCGCCGGGCGGGCAGAAAAACATTAGAAAAATATTACACTAATCGGCAGCCACTTGTCTCTATCAATAACTGATAGAGAAAAGAGGCTGCTGATTAAAAATAAAATAAAAAGCATTTCATACGTACCCGGTCGTTGTCTTGGTGACGAGTCCCTCTTCTTCCTCCAGTCCGACCTTCTTTTGTGACGCGGCAGCCTGTGATTGGCTGCAGAGGCCGCGGCAGCCTGTGATTGGCTGCCGAGGTAGCCTGTGATTGGCTGCAGCGGCCGCGGCAGCCTGTGATTGGCTGCCGCCGCAGCCTGTGATTGGCTGCAGCGGCGACATGGATTGAACGTCATCGCTGGAGGCCGGACAGGAGGAATGTAAGTATGAACTTATTTTTTTTATTACATTAAAATTGTATTTTCCGCTCACCGAGCATGGTACTGTCACCCTGGACAGGACCATGCTCGGTGCACGGAAACGGAAACACGGAGTGCACACGGGAGTGCACACGGACACCACACGGCCGCTAAAACGGGTTCACGGACCCGTCAAAAGCGGCCGTGAAAACGGTGACGTAAGTGTGCACGAGGCCTTATATGTACAGAATTATATAATAGCTTGACATTTTAGAGAGTGTCTGAATCTCATTTTTCCAGGAACATACATATAGATATTAAAAATACAATATCCTACTCCATAAAGTATTACATGTGATAAAAGTCATTGGTAAAGTGTAATTTTGAATTGGGTCAGATCATGCATAAAACATAAAAGGAAAGAGGCTGCACATCATGAAACAATAGATGGTGTAGTCATAGAGTCATATGTCTCCACTACTATAATTACTGTATATGTGCTATTTTCAACCTTCACCTTTTCTTCCACCTGCATAATTTACCATTAATGTTACTGCTGCTCTTTTTTTTCTGAGACTTGCTCACAAGTTGCGTTATAATTTATAGAAATATATTTATAGGGAGTTCAATTCCTTAAAGCCCAGAGCACTTTTAAACCAGTATCTGGATAGAGTAGCTGTGATCCTAATAATGCAATAACTTATTTCCCCATCTGAAATGTTATTATCTTTTTACCTAAGGCAGAAATGATAGTTCAAATAGGTAGCAAGAAGATATTGACATTGTTAAGGTTAATGACCTGGTGATTAACAGGACAACACACAGTAGCAGTCGTATGAATTGTTGTAAATGCATCATTGAACAATGTCAGGGACAATCCATACAATGCTCGGCTCTGTACTGTCCTTAAGGTCTGTCTTTCCTCTGATGAGAAGAAGAAGAAGAATGTTGAATATGTTGTTAAATTCAAAGTCACATTGAAAAATATTTTCTTTCCTCATTACAGGATGTAATATATTACTAGAAATTTCGGTTATGACATTATGTGTGATTTAATATCATTTCTGCAAGAGACTGAGAATATAAGAAACAAATCTATAATAAATGAATGTATACAATTTCACTATCGTCATGAATATATAATGGAACTTCTTTTTCTGCAGTTTGGTAAACAAAGGAAACAACCTGTAAAGTTCCGTATTCAAAAAGTCCCACATGCTTACTGTTTCTAGAGTCGTAGAAATGGAGTTTTGACAAGAAGATTGAAGATATCCCTCTGCTGGATATTACAGGATCCAGCAGAAGTATGTTTTGTTCAAATGAAAAGATGTATCAAGACAAGTCAATGCTGTACAGGTGTCATTCTCCAGAGGAAGCATGGCAGGAGAACCCCAGGGATCCCAAAATTCATTATCCCAGGTATTTTTATTTTTTAATTGAAAAGGAGATAACATTTAACTAGGGCAAAAAAAAATATTATTTTTTCATTTTTGCCAAGAGTTTTACTTAAAAATGCCAAATGTTTAGCATTCTACTGCAAAGATGTCAAAAATCTTTTATATATTCAAATAAATTTAGTTTAAATTAATGCCCAGCCTATCATACATTATTAAAGGGTACCATAAATAGTGATTCCAGTCGAATCACCCATCAGAAGTTTAAGATGTGGCCGAGAGGGGTAGACAAGTTGCCTAGGCAATTTTGCAGGATAGTCTTGTGGTGTTGTGTGGTTGCACAAGCAATCGGCCTGCGCTCTTTCCTGGCCGACTCTCTCACTATCACTTTTAAACTACTGTGGGAGACAGGACCAGCATAATCATTGGAGGTACCCTATAAATATTTCCAGTACATTTGCATTAGCTTCCCCTACTCCAGATTTACCAAGTTTATTAAAATATACTCTACAGTAATAAAAGTAATTCATGAAGTAGGTTTGTACTCATACACAACACATGATATCTCAAAGAGAACAATTTATGGGTAAATGTTAGTTCAAAAGGGTTGTACAGGATTAGAAAAGCATCACTGTTTTCTTCCAAAAACAGTTCAATACCTGCCCATGGATTCTTTCTTGTGTAGCAGCTCAGATCTATTGAAGTGAATGTGGCTGAGCTGCAAATAACCAATGGACAGGTGTGGCACTGTATTTTGAAGAAAGCATGCAAATTTTACTAATTCTGTACAACCTCTTTAATAATTACTGTATGACAATTGTTCATAGAAATTTAATTAACTAAACAGTGGTTATTATATGTCTTTACAGCTCTATATGTTTTATTTGATCATTTCGAATCTTTTCATTGATGTTTTATTTGGCACTGACTGGCATTGAAAGAAGATCACAATAAAAAGAATTGTATTTATCATGTCTTGCTATTCTGATTTCTCTGTCTGATACTGTAGTAGGAAATTGAAATGCAAATAGAAAGCACAGAACAATGACAGTTATATTTGTAGTTTCCATCTCTTCGACCATCAAATACTTTAATAAGAAAGTGTACAGCCATGAATTGTGGTTTAGTAACAAATTTGTAGTATTTAAACCTAGATGATTTGTAAAAAATAAAGTATATACCTTCTCGCATTTAATAAAGGGTTTAAAAATATACTTTATGTGATACACGCACACACACACACATGCTAATATACATATATATATATATATATTTATACACATACATGTGTGTGTTTATATATGTGTGTGTGTGTAGTAGTAGTAGTAGTAGTAGTAGTAGTAGTAGTAGTAGTAGTAGTAGTAGTAGTAGTAGGCTTCGTACTAACGTGCTCAGTGATTTTCGATCTGTGATCTGTGAAGTCTGACACAGTCAACTCTAAGGGGGTGATTTTTCAAAACTGTCTAACAGTAAAACCGTCCTTGTTGCCAATAGCATCCAATTACAGAACGTATTTCATTTTTTCCAAGCAGGTTAAGAAATTAAACCTGAGCTCTGATTGGTTGCTATTGGCAACCAGGACAGTTTTACTGTTAGACAGTTTTGATAAATCTGCCCCTAAGTGTTATTATTGTGAAGTGAAAGCATCTAGGAGTATTAAAAGCTCGACTTCAAAGCGATTGACCATGCAAAGTGACAGTACAGAAACCCCAGTGCTGAAGTAAGTGACACGTAAAAATCGCCTATCCTCTGTTACATCACTCACTACAGAGCTCCAGCACAAGATCTGAGCATATGGAGCATCGTTATATACAGTAAGTTTCCATGGTAAAGCAGCTGCACACAAGACTAAAATCACTATGTACAATGCCAAGCATTGGCAATAGTAGTGTAAAGCATGCCGCCACTCGACATGCAGTGGAAACGTGTACTCTGTAGTGATGAAATGTGTTACACTTTTTTGGCAGTCAGGATGCCAAGAGCACGCTACTTACCAGAATGCATAGTGCCTACTGTAAAATGTGGAGTAGAGTAATGTGATGCACTCCTGGAATAAGAAGTGGTGCTAACAGGGTTGGGATGGAATCCCGAACTACAGTCTCAATATACCCCAGCACACACAAAAAAGGGAAATTTTCTAGTTGATCAAGTTTATATATTTATTCGTATATATGTTGTTTTCATATATTGCTTTCATATATAAAAATAGATTACAAAATGTGCATAAATGACTAATCCTATTTGACGTTTCGGCCCACCCCAGGCTTTTGTCACCGTCGTCGCTGTGGAGGATGAGTAGAGGGGAGAATATGGTGTATAGGCATCTGCCAGACGCTCTAAGGAAGGATAATGGTCTGGGGCTGTTTTTCAGAGTCTGGGCTAGGCCTCTTTTCCAGTGAAGGGTAATGTTAATGCTACAGCATACAAAAACACTTTAGACAATTATATGCTGTACCAACTTTGCGACAACAGTTATGAGAAGGCCCTATTCTACTCCAGCATGACTGTGCCCTTGTGTACATAGTGTCACAAACAGCGCTAATCGTGCTGTTACTCACCTCTCTTCTCTCGTTTTCTCGCAGCAGTCGAGCCATAGCGCTAGGCTATCTGTGCGCCGCTGGTGTCACTAAGGGCCTATTCAGACGAATGTGTGTGAAATCTGCATTTTGCTCCCGTGCTGGACCCGTGTTCACAGATCCCTCATAGATGAGTCTATATGAGGGATCCATGAAAATGGACAAAAATAGGACATGTCCGTTTTTTTTCACAGATCCTTTACACAGTCCGTTAAAACAATGGTCGTGTGAATAGCCTCATAGAAATACATGCAGCCATGTGATGGCCGTTGAAAAAACGTCCGTCACACAGACGATTTACACTCTCACCTGAATAAGAACTAAAGGAACATCCTAACAAGGAAAGTTTAAGCAACGTCTTTTCCAGTGGCTTC
Source organism: Rhinoderma darwinii (assembly GCF_050947455.1). Lineage (NCBI taxonomy): Eukaryota > Metazoa > Chordata > Amphibia > Anura > Rhinodermatidae > Rhinoderma > Rhinoderma darwinii. Next base: position 81,982,585 of record NC_134691.1, read on the forward strand.
AACAAATTTCATCTCATTTGGATACACTACAGAGAGTACCTAAACAATCTCAAGATTCTGCCTTAGGATTCATGCCTTACCTACCTTCTCCCCAGCTATATGATTGATGGTAATGCCAAAACCTGTTTGGGATTTTTGATCCAGTGCTCCATTCAAATTGAACTTTGTGCAGCTCCGTTTCCTTCTGAGCGATCAAAATAGCCTTTAAAATGTCCTTGCTTACTGGAGAGACCCTGACCTGGTCATCACCTCTCTGGGAACGTGGTGATCCTGCTGTCTCTTTATTGCAATGTTTTCTATCAATTTTCCGGAAAGTTTATGAAGAGCCAGGTCATATTTCCTCTATAATCTTCACTGTTGTAGTTGACACAAGTGACTTCCACTCTGAGACAATATGCTATCAAATATCGTACCCTGGCTTCAGATTTAACTTGAATAATGAAGCCCTGTGGGCTACCTTCTGAAAAGAATTGGCAGCTCATATCAAAGACGAACTTGCTGGGCGAGACATTCCCTCTTCCGTGGCTGATATTATTTCTCTTGCTACTCCAGTGGATCTTTGTTTCAGGGACAGAGCTAAGGAAAATTAATTCTCTCCTCGCTTACCACATCAGGCTCCTGATCTCAATAATCCACAAATGCCTAATTTATCTGAGGAGACACCTTTTCCTGATGAACCCATGCAAATTAGTTGTATTTGTCTGTTTTCGGAAGGGAGGACCAGGAGATTATGCCCAGGCCGGTGTCGTTAATGTGGTCACGGAGCCCATTGACTTTAATAGCTCTGTAATATAAAATACAAGAATCTTTTTTTCTGTCGGATTCATGCAGAATCCTACACAAAAAAACTTTGTATGATATCAGAGGTATATGGGTACAGTAATACCCCATATAAGTACGTGTTATGGCTTTGAACAACTCAAACTGTATAGAGCCATAATATGCTCATGTCATGTCTAATAAGGAAGGATGAACAGTTATTTAATTTTCATATTATTCTATGTGTAATATCTTTTTATGCCTATGTGTCAGGACGATGTTTATCTCGCATTGCGTGACTTGTGTAATATTTCTCTGCTTAGCTTATCTTGGGTGGTCAGACATCTTAGACAGATCCCGCCTTTTTATCTGTATATTTCAGCAAACAGCTTGACCACCTCTTGCTGAGTAATTGTGGTTTTGTCCTATATATGTGTTATACTTGCCAGTAAAATCAGAGAGATATTCTGACAGACAATCATGACTGCTGTGCCTGATTTGATGTACAGAGGGCCCGTATATATTTCTCAAGGCCGACACTAATTTGAAAACCACTCAACAAAGAAGGGAAGTCCATTTTGCTTCTGACAAACACAGTCTACCTGAAGGGGGCTTCCTTGACAGTTTAAATGGTGCCGAAAACCCGGGATCTCTCGGAGGAACGTTTCCTAGCGTCTGCTAGTCCGGAACATCTGGAAGAGTCATTGAAACCAAAACCGCGCGGTAAGTAACTACTTTTTGTTACAATACCTGTTTCAAATACTCTGCCAGAATATCCGGTAAGACTCTGGGTAATTGTGTCCCCGCACAGAGATTCCACTAAGAGTCAGGTCCTTTGTTGAGTTGGTCTGGTATGATTGTATGAGCGTTGATAAACTTGTATAACATTTGTACAGTTGCGCAGTGTGAGGTTGGGATAGTTCATCCATGAATTGACTGGTGGACGGAAAGACCTGATAGCCTCGGGGCATTCCCCGTCGTTCCCTCTGATAACTGCCTCCACTAAGTCAATAGCGGCCAATACTGGAAAATTCCTTCTAGCCCGGGAACATTCTCCTCGTTGTAAAATAACAACCTAGGAACCAAAGGTTCTGAAGTAGTATAACTTCCAACCTCCAGCTAAAAAAGGTGTCATAATAGTATAATTACCACACTGTCCCAGAAACGCTCTTACCCAAATGCCTATGAATGAGACCCACTCCTGTGTGAATGGTATGAGATTTGTTGATATAGATTGTACAGAAGGCATGGTGTTAGGATTTGTAGTCTTACTACTAGCAACAGTGATATTGAAGTGGTAAATAACTCAACTGCGGCCCAGTTGATATAAAGTCCCTGAGTAAAAGGGCTTGGAATAATCTCCCAGCGTAGGAGATTGCATATATATAAGGGAATGTATATATGAGGTAAACCACTAGAAAGTGATGGACAGTAAGGTCCTCACAAAGTCCCTGAGTAAAAGGGCTTGGAATAATCTCCCAGCGTAGGAGATTGTATATATATATATAAGGAGTATATATATAAGTGGTAAACCACTGGAAGGTGAAGGACAGTAAGGTCCTCACAAGGTCAGTTCTTTTTGCGGAAAGGAACTGTGATCCCTAGGAAATGGGGTCAGGAGATAGTAAGACTGCCCACCGGTGTGATCCGGTGGCATGGATATCAGCCTGCAATATAGTGGAAAGTTTGAAAGGAAAAAATGCTATGAAAGATTGCAAAAGGATGTTTAAAATGATGGGAGTGGGTTTGTGTGGAATGCTTGAAGAAAGGTGAGGAAGTGGTCAAAAACTGTAAAAGAATGTTTAGACTAATGAAGATAGGAAGTAATGGTACGTTAAATGCATTGACAATCATAGGAGGCGGAAGAAGGTTCTGACAGAATGTTAAAATGATTAGGAATGTCAAAAGGAAGTTGTTTATATAGTTCAAGATGAAAAACTTTCATAGAACAGAATGCTGGCTGGTAAAAAGACAAGCAGAACTATTAGATTAACATAGATTTTGATAAGAGTGACTAAGACTAATACAGCTAGGTATAATGTAGTGAGTAATGTGGATTATGACGAGAAGTATGATGTAGACATGTATACAGGGTGTGTGTCCGTGTATACAGTGTGTGCGTCGCAGACTGGTCTGAGGAGCAGATGAAATTGTGTACTGTTTGATGTGAGATGTTTTTCTCAATCCAGATTGAGAACGGAGTTAATTGAACTTTAAAGCATTATTATTATATGTAAAAATATTGTGTAAAAAGTCCTAGAACATTGAATTGAAGTACAAGATTGTGTAAATAGACTGACGTTTAATTTACCTTATCTATAAGGTTTAAATAATTAAAGTTAGCTGTTATAAATATAGCAGAGACTTAGTTGCCTTTCAGCATTTTGGCTTGCTGAGGCTTCTAGTTCTACAAAAAAATGAAGGAAGTTGTGAAACACAGGGGGGGGGGCAGTATGTGAGAATGTTAGAAGGACGTAAATTGCTGCTCTCTTTTCCTCAAATGAAATACAACTAGCACGGTCTGCATAAACGACCTTGCTAATTTATTGTGAAGGAAACTGATAATTGTGTATTTTTCTCTATCCCTCTGTCTCCAGATTGTTCTGGCTGGTGCTTCCCCAGGGTAGAGCACATTCCCCTGATATTGTCATCCGTACAATGAAAGAGCTGTTGGATAAGTGGTCCCCCAAACACTCCACCACTTGTCTATTGCAATATTTGCTTTTGTGTTGTGTCACTTTTGACATATGCGCTCAGGAAACAGGTACCCCCCGCCGTACATGAGCTCATGAGCACTGTAAAAACCAAGCATTTGTCTGTTGCACGACTCACAAAGATTGATCTCACTCTTCTTTCCCCGAACATTACCATAAAACGTTGTGTGGTCCTAAATCCAGCTACCCTACTTACGCTGAATTTGGATCAAAAGGGGGATAGTGATAAAGATAGTGATGAACATGACTGTCAAAGTTTAGATGAGATAGAAGCAAAAGGCATGTCTAATGTATTTTATGTTGCACTCACTAACCCTGATGCTGAGTATTTTGTAGATAGATCACGATACTGGAGTGAAGACAAAGGACATTTTCTCACCGGGTATGCGGTAGTCCACGACGGTAAGCCAGTCACACAACAGTCCCTACCCTCCAGAAGCTCTGCACAGGAGGCGGAACTAAGAGCACTCACTGAAGCGTGTAAGTTGGGCAAAGGGTTGTGTGTGAATATATATACAGACTCCAGGTACGCTTTTGGAGTAGCTCATGACTTTGGAACTATATGGAGAACTAGAGGTTTCCTAATCTCAGCTGGTAAAGCTATAAAAAATGCAGACGCAGTGAAAGCACTGTTCGAGTCCCTACAGCTGCCTACAAAGGTAGCAATAATACAGGTACAAGCGCACACCCACAATGGTGATAGCCAGTCAGAAGGCAATGCACTGGCCGACAAAGCAGCAAAAGTAGCCGCCGCTGCTACCCTCCCCGTGCTCACGGTCCAACAGGTGGCCCCTGTCACTGAGGAATTGCTATGTGCTCTCCAAACCCAAGCACCGACCCCGGAGCATAAACTGTGGCAGGAGGTGGGGGCTGTTAAAGGTGAAGGAGGGCTATGGCGTGTAAAGGGTAATGTATGCCTGCCCCAAAGCTTGTTTCCCATGATGTGTGCCCTGGCGCATGGCCTGACACTCTGCTCTAAAGGAGCCATGAGTCAATTAGTACTTAGAACCTGGCACGCCCCGGGATTCCAGCATGCTGCAGCAAAATATGTACAAAGCTGCATGATCTGTGCACAGCACAACCCAGGAAAGGGAGTAAAAACACCAGCAAAACACACACCCAAGTCCTACTACCCCTTTCAGAGACTGCAGGTGGATTACATACTGCTACCTCAGGTGGGGCCATATAAATATGTCCTAGTCTGTATTGATTTGTCTTCAGGATGGCCTGAAGCCTTTCCAGTATCAAAATCAAATGCTAGCACAGCGGATTAGCTACTAAATGAAATAGTATGCAGGTCTGGTGTCCCAGAGACCATAGAAAACGATAGAGGAACACATTTTACTCAGGAGTTACTGGGGAAGATCTTAAAAAGCCTAGGAATAGAGCAAGCATTTCATACCCCATACCATCCGCAGAGTAGCGGCAAAGTAGAAAGGTTAAATGGAACATTGAAATTGAAAATTCAGAAAGCCATGGATGAGACTTCCTTGCCATGGACGAAATGCTTGCCTATGGCCCTGTTTTCTGTAAGAAGCACACCAAGGGGAAAGGATCAACTCTCCCCTTTTGAGATTCTTTTTGGGTGTCCTCCAAAGACTGGTTTATATTTTCCCCAACAATTGCAGAGTAATTATGATAAGATGACACAATATCTGATGGCCTTACATAAACGACTCGAAAGAGTGCACAAATTGACACTGTCTTCTATTCCAGATTCTAACTCTCTTGCAGGAACCCACTCCTTGCAACCAGGAGATTGGGTTGTGGTAAAGATCCACGATCGCACCAGCCTACAGCCTCGCTATACAGCACCTCATCAAGTGCAGCTGGTGACCGCTACTTCAGTAAAACTCCAAGGAAGAGCCACTTGGATACACGCTAGCCACTGCAAGAAGATACTGAGCCAAGATGTGGTACCTGGTAGTGACACTCCTGAACCTGATGCTAGTCAACACACTGCCACCGTACCTAAATAAGGACGATTGGGACAATACATTCATCAAGCACCACCAAGTTTTATATCAGGCCTTGAAGGGCCAGGATAACCTGACTGATTGTTGGATTTGTACTCAAAGCCATGTTAACTCCAAAAGTATGCCCTACCTTGCCATCCCTGTCACCTTGAATGAAATCAGAGAACTGTGTAATAATACTGTAATTACTACTCTGACAGGGTACTCTGTGCCACCTTCAGGAGTGGTCCACCCCTGAAGGTGGCACAGACGCCTTGGGCTTCTGCGCGAGTGGACCTTGCCTGTTATCCCAGCTTCTCATCCTGCAGCTGTATACACATTAAATCCGGCAGAATACCTTTTTCATTAATGAACTACACAAAATGCAATGGTACCAGTTCCATCGATACTCAGTGTGTAGGAATTGATGCTACGTTAGGGCAGATGCCCCCCTGCGTAACTACCACCTTACAAATGATCAGGGAAGCCTTGCTATTACATGTTAACAATACCACCAACATTACTGCCTTCTCCTCTGCACTAGAGGGTAACATGGTAGCCAAATGGGTGCAAACTTATTTAACGGGTCAGTCTTAGGAGTACCAAAGAACATGTATATCGTATGCGAACACCAGGCGTATAAATGGCTAACACCTGCCACGTGCATCATACCACATGAAGATGTAAATGTTAATGCAGTGCCCAGACACACATACTACTCATTATATTAGTTTTATATATATTTGTTAAACTAGTCATTTCTTTAGTACCAATGATATGTAAGAAGACTAAAAAGATTGTTCATCACAAACCTAAGCCGAAACGTTTGGACGACCAATACCCTATGTCCTGAAGTAATATTCAAGATCATTTACCGGTGAATGGACTCAGGTCCCATTTGATGGAAACACCAAGTGAAGTAGCTGGACAATGAGAATGAATATGAAAAACAGGAGGGTTTAATAAGGAAGGATGAACAGTTATTTAATTTTCATATTATTCTATGTGTAATATCTTTTTATGCCTATGTGTCAGGACGATGTTTATCTCGCATTGCGTGACTTGTGTAATATTTCTCTGCTTAGCTTATCTTGGGTGGTCAGACATCTTAGACAGATCCCGCCTTTTTATCTGTATATTTCAGCAAACAGCTTGACCACCTCTTGCTGAGTAATTGTGGTTTTGTCCTATATATGTGTTATACTTGCCAGTAAAATCAGAGAGATATTCTGACAGACAATCATGACTGCTGTGCCTGATTTGATGTACAGAGGGCCCGTATATATTTCTCAAGGCCGACACTAATTTGAAAACCACTCAACAAAGAAGGGAAGTCCATTTTGCTTCTGACAAACACAGTCTACCTGAAGGGGGCTTCCTTGACATGTCCATAAAACCTAAAAATGATCTTTAGCACAAGAATCACACTGGTAAATATAATGTAGTTATTTGTGAGAGCATTTAGATTATAATACACAATACTGGAATTTAATCACAAATTTATAAAAAATACTATAACAGCATTGGACAAAATAATCAAATAAATGTGTCATGGAAATCATTATGGTTGAGAGATGGCTGTTGTTTTATCTAGAAAAGAGGAACTTGAGATTTAGTTTCATTGAGTGTTACAAACATACACAAGGTCAATACAATAAATTGAAAATTTTAATTATAAAAGCTAACAAAGGTTAAATAATGGAAAACATTTGCTCTGAATTCATACAGGCACAACATAAAAAGTTCTTATTAATACTTAGGCATACTTTGTGAATAAGATACAATTTTATTACAATAATTAGAATACAACCATCAGAAGTCATATATTTTGTGTGACCTTTCCCCCTTGAAGACTACCACCAATTTAAAAGAAAAAATATAATCCAAAATTTAGGTATTACATTTCTTTTCAGACTCTTTCTAGTGGTAGCCTCATGCACTTTGACAACAATAGTGGGGCGTTTTATATGTGACATTTTGGGGTGCTTAGGGACTTCTTTTAGAATGTTGCATTATGCTATCAGACCGGACTTGCTGAGATCGCCTAGCCTAGGAAAGTTGCCAGTTGTTTGAAATTTTCTCTACTTGTAGATGATCTTGTGGACAGTGAAATGATTGATTTGTTAATTTATCTTACTCCATCTATTTCCACACTCATAGGTAATGAATACCTAGGTATAATCTACCTTCTTCCTGAAGGTCTCAGTGAGCCCTTAGGATCTAGGCATGGTGCAACCACACATTGAAACAAGCCACCCTACCTTTGCTAGGGTATTTACATACAGGGTCGAGTCAGCAAAATTAATATTTGCCCAAGGTGAGGAAAGGCCAAGCTATACCTTTTAAAATGCTTGACTGGGTATATAAACTTAAAACAATTCATGTGGATGTCCTTATTATATCTGTTAATTTATCTTTATTGTAATGGCAATATGGATCCTTAATTTACAGAACTCTTCTTTTGGGTTCCAAGCAGAATACGATGACACTTGTACTTGTGCACATATTTCATCTACCATGCCAAAAATAACATAAAACTAACAGTATACAATTTACAGATTCTGTATATTTATCACTTACATGTTAATTTACAGTCATGTAAAAAAAAAAAAAAAAATATATATATATATATATATATATATATATATATATATATGTATATATATATATATATATATATATATATATATATATTTATTTTTTTACATTTTAAATTCCTCTAAGCCAGTTGGGAGTATTATCACTGTACTTTACTTTATTTCAGTCTTTAATAAAAAAAAAATTATAATGGATTATTTAGATTATATAGAGTCCTGAGTCTACAGATTTTTGGAGTGATCATTGGGGACCGTTTGTTACTACATTTTACTTAATATTGCATGGTGGGATGTAAAATCTGCAAAGTATGTTTTTATATGTGGATTTCCTATCATGCATTTTGTATGAATGGTGCTTAGCTAAAAATACCAGACACAGCCCATAGACAAGAGTGCAATGTTTCCAGCAAAACAAAAACAAACCGTTTTTTCTCACTACAAGGATATACTCCCTTTTCCTATTCAGTGGAGGTCTGACTTCCAGGACCCCCATGATCCTCAGAAAGACAACGCCTTCACAGTTTTTCATAACCCAGTGCTACCCCTGGCCATCCGCTGTGCAGGAAACTGCAACAAATCCCAATTTACTTGAGCCACAAAAATGACATCAATATAGCATGCTGTATCTTCATAAAACAATAGAATACCATAAAAAGTATGCAACATTATAGAAATAGATGAATAGAATTTTATAAAATCTCATATTTACAGATAATAGCACTACTAACAAATATATTTACACTTATACATTTTCCATTGATCAGATTTTCTGCATTCAGAAATAATGCAAACTTATTCAAGAGGAAGTTTATGAGTACACACACTATATTTCAGAGTGACCTTTAAAGAACCTTGATCCAATAATTAGTTTGTAAAGTCTTTGGTGCTATAATTCATCTTGACAGTATTTTATTGTGCTGCCTTGTTCCTAATACAAACATTACAGAATAATTCATGTAATCCTTTTTCATAACAATATGGCATGAAAACACCAAATATAAATCCAACAGATTTGAAAGCTCGCAAAGAACTTATTTGAAGGTTTAAAATAATACTGTCATTTTTACAACGTTTTTCTAAGTCACACTCAATCTTTTTAATGCATAAACTCTATAAAAACTTACAAACATATTCAGATTGTAAGCGCTTGTTCATCCAATTCACTTAAAGTAAATTCAAGTAACATAGAGAGAGAAAATATAGTACAATATTTACATTATACAGTCAAAATTATGAATATATTCAGAATTTGTGAGCAGGTTGATTAAAACCAAATCCATACAAGTAGATGCTTGATTAGTTTAACATAATAAAGTCGACGGGAACTTGCAAAAAGTATATGATCTATAATGCAAGAATCTAAATGAATGCATTTGATAAAATATTATTAGAATGTAACAGTACACCAGTGTAAAATTACACTCTGAATTATTTTAAAAATTAACATAAATATGTAAAACCTTATGTCTCAATGTTTTACCAGCTGCTTGTACTTATGTTATGTTTACTTAATGATTTTCAAAATTACATAATTATTTCACTTAACCTATACAGTGAAGACTAGCCTGTAATAACAAATAGTCCCAGTTTGCTCAGAAAATTTCATTATTTTTATTTACAGCAGAAAGTTTAAGGTTAGATGATGGAAAATTCCCTTTCAGGCAAGCAAAACAGTGATCATCTACTCTAAAATTTATGGTCGCAATAAAGATAGAGCATGGACTTCTGGAAAATATTTGTACATTCTGTATACTGTAAAATTTCAATTTCAATATAATCTATTTGAAGGATAATTGCATTGAAAGCATATTTGCATGTGACCAATACCTAAAATATACTAAATGTGCTTAAAACAACAATTGAGTTTGGTGCCATTGTTTTTCATATGTCTGCCCAGTATATGCCCAGTAAATAGCTTAGACTAACCTACTGTAAAGTGTTTGTGGGTTAACAATGTTATATTGCAACACTGGGGTCCCTGGTTTTTACCAGGGGCATGATCTGATCATGTTTATATGAGTTTTCTCTTGGTAGAGATAAAGAAACGTTAAAATTGATTTTATCCATTGATGTCCAAAGTGTAAATCAATTTGATCCACCGTGAATAGAGAACCTGAGAAATCTACCAGCTCAAGAAATGAGGAATCTTTGAAGGGAACTTGTCACCAGACATTCATTAAATAAATCCACTTTCTAAGTCCTATCAGCTTGTGTTATTGCGCGCAGGCTCCAATTTTAGGCATTGATTTAATTAAATAACACATTGTATGTAAATTAAAGTTGTGACTCCTTTTTGCACTAAATTTCCATGGCCGAGACCATGTGGTACTTTTTAGCGAATCAGACTTCCTACAGTGCAGAACCCTTAATGGGAGTACAGGGCACTATTCACCAGGTGCAATAGCACCCTATTGATATTTAGAAAGTGCATCTTAATTTAAAATTTGATATTCCCTGAATACGCAGATAACTTACGGCGTTCAACAACTAAATTTGGTAGATCCGTGGGTAGAAAACGTAGAAAATGGGAGCTCTTGTGCGGGAGTTTTGTTAAATCTACAATCGATTTTCCAAAAATAAGGATTTATTCACATACATGCATAAAATAGAAGTGCAACACATTTCGACCTCACACTGAGGTCTTCGTCCAGCATATAAAATAATCTAAAAGTGGGATCCTAATAAATACCCTGGTTTGGTTGCTAATACCCGCTGGTTGGCTTTTTTCTTCTCTTTAGTGATTGGCTGCTGCTTATTGTTCTATTGCTGTTGCCTGGATACCAGATGCTGGGACTTGCTGAGGCGGCCGGAATGGATCATCGTAAGGATTCCTGATGTGTACGAAGATTTCTCTTCTCCCTTTATTTACATTTCAACAACACCCGTGGACTAATACTGGATTATTCCTGGACATTTGTTATTTCCTTCTTTTGGTATTTTCGAGGATCTATCACCCTACCATCTATTGGATTACAACGGAAGGAATATGATCGGAATTGAACAGATGGGATTTCCACTGGTGAGTAGTACTTATCTAATAGTGTATGTTCAAATTCAGTGTGGTTTATTTAAACTGTTTCCAAGTTCTCGTTGAGCCCATTCGGGCTTTGGGTCTCGAACTTGAAAATCCTGTAGGATTCAGGTTTGTTTAACACTGCAGACCTATTATGTGTGTTTGGAGCAATTTGTTCAATAGCTGAAATTTTGAGATTTAGTGGTTTTGTAATAAATGTCTCGATAAACTTTGTTTGAGAAAACCATTTTTAGCATTAAAACAGTGGCCATTCAGCCTACACCGTAATGGTTGTGTGATTCTCCCTATGTATTTAATCATATACACTACAAAATCGGAACTACAGTTCATAAAAGACTTGATTATAAAAATCTCTTTAGTCACATTGGACCTCACACTTTTTCTCCCCACATCAATGTTAAGACAACAAATCAGTTATTTTTGCGGCATCTGTATATGCCCACTAATTGTTTAAAAAAAAAACAACTAGGGATAGTAGCGGTGGAGTTTTTTATTTTTAGTCTACTAGGTGCCAGAATATTTTTAATTGTTCTGCCCTATCAGAATGTTATGCCGAGTTTTGCTGGGATTATTTGGTCAAGGATCGGGTCACTTAGGAGAATTAAGTGAACCCCTGATGGTATTATTGTTGTAGGTTGTGAGAAAGTTACTGGAATAGTTTTTTCTTATTTGTGTTGTCTGTTCAGATGTATCTTTTATTTTTTTTTCTAGACATGATTCTTGTGAAGTGATTAGGTTTTTCTGGTAGGCATTTTTGATGAGGCTTATCGGGTAGCCCTTTTCCTTGAATCTTTTGATTGCTCAATATAGGACCTGGTGGAAAACTAGTTTTTTCTGATCCTTCTGTACTGACTGTGCAGGATATTTTTAGTCCATTTTTTTAGTTTGCACTATTAAAATTAAAAAAACTATTCGTATTGACATCTTTAAAATGGGTTCTTGTGTTGAATTTATGGTTTAAATGGACTATCTCTGCATCTAAAAACACAATGCTGCATTTGGATGTGGTTAGTGTGAATTGTATTCCCCATTTGTTTTTGTTGAGGATATTTACAAAGAACGCAGCCTCCTCTGTCGAACCTGACCATATGAAGAACAGGACGTCTATGTGTCTGCAATAATACATTGTTTTCTTTATATGGGTGGTTATCTATAAATTGGGACTCAAAGTACCCCATAAACAAATTGGTATAGCTGGGTGCTACCCGAGTCCCCATCGCTGTACCTTTTATTTGCTTATATATTTTTGTTTCATATTCAAAAACATTTTGGGTCGAAATAAAATCGAGGCCTTCCAATAAAAACTGTCTTTGTTCCTCTTGGAATGTCCCCCTTGCTGTAAAAAATGTTTTGTGGCTATGAGAACTAACCTGTGGTCTATATTGGAATAGAGGGAAGTGACATCTAGTGACATCAGTAGACAAGGAGAAAAAAACAAAAAACACCCGGTGCACATCGTGCATCATCTCTTGTCTAAAGTGACAAAGGGTCGGGGGTAGGCGGCTGTGTTTACCTTGTGGTGTGGTGCTAGGAGCACAACACCCAGAAGTGCCTGTATGGTCTCAAAGGACTGCAGCTGGTAAGTCCATGCAGGGGCTCTCAGGGCTCCCTCAGTAGATCGAGATAAATGGAGAAAAAAAGGAAGATAAAATTCTCCAGCACTGTCCAAATGTTGTGGACTTGGAGGATTCAATCCAAGGCAAGAAGTTTAAATGAGATATATGTTTAACCCCTTCCCGACATTTGCCGTACATGTACGTCATGGAAAGCATTGACTTCCCGCAAAATGCCGTACATGTACGTCAAATGTTTGGCACCGGCTCAGAAGCTGAGTCGGTGCCATCATCACCGGATCTCAGCTGTATCTTACAGCTGACATCCGACTGTAACGGCGGGGACCGAAATTAGCTTCGATCCCCGCCATTAACCCCTTAAGTGCAGCGCTCAAACGCGATCGCTGCACTTAAGGTGTTTGCAGCTCATCGGAGCCCCAGCAATGAAATTGCCGGGGTTCCGGTGGCTGCAATGGCAACCGGAGGCCTAATACTGGCCTCCCGGTCTGCCTAGCACCGAAGCCGGTCAAGATCCACCCGGCGGCGGAGCCTGATCGGCTTCCGTAGCTGCCGGCAAGATGGCGCCGGGTCAGGAGCTGATCCGGCGTCATCAGCGGTGGAAGTCAGCTGTACTGTACAGCTGACATCCACCTGTAACGGCAGGAACCGGAGCTAGCTCCGATCCCTGCCATTAACCCCTTCGATGCAGCAATCGAAAGCGATTGCTGCATCGTAGCAGTTACTAGCAGATCGCCAGCCCTGAGAGGCAATCGGGACTGGCGACTGCTGTTATGGCAACAGGAGACACAATGGTCTCCTGCTCTGCCATTACGGAAGCCGATTTAGGCCCCGCCGGGAGGCAAAGCCTAATCGGCTTGCTGTCAGTGAATGACTGACAGATCTAATACATTGCACTACATAGGTAGTGCAATGTATTAGAAAAAAAATAATCTGACCATTGGACCTTCAAGTCCCCTAGTGGGACTTGAAGAAAAGTGTAAAAAAAGTGTAAAAAAGTGTAAAAAAAAGTGCAAAAAAATAAAAGTTTGAAAACAATAAAAGTTTCAAGTAATCAAATAAAACACAATCCCTCTTTTACTCTTATCAAGTCCTTTATTATTGAAAAATAATAATAAACCATATGTATTTGGTATCGCAACGACTATAACGACCTGAGGTATCAAAATATTGTATTATTTATTGGACGCGGTGAACAGCGTAAAAAAAAACGTAAAAAACGTTACCAGAGTTTCTGTTTTTTAGTCACTTTGCCCTACAAATATTAGAATAAAAAGTGATCAAAAAGTCGCACGTATCCAAAAATGGTACCTATAAAAACTATAGCTCGTCCCGCAAAAAACAAGCCCTCATACACCTCCGTCGACAAAAAAATTAAAACGTTATGGTTCTCACAACTTGGCGACAGAAAAAAAATACATTCTTTTTACAAAAGTAATTTTATTGTGAAAAAAGTTGTAAAACATAAAAAAGTGCTATAAATTAGGTATCGCCGGAATCGTACTGACCCACAGAATAAAGTTAACATGTAATTTATAATGCATGGTGAACGCTGTATAAAAAAAAATCGAAAAAAGCTGTGCCAGAATTGCATTTTTTTGTTTACCTGGCATCCCAAAAAATAGGATAAAAGGTGATCAAAAAGTCGCATGTACCCCAAAATGGTACCAATAATAACTACAGCTCATCCCGCAACAAACCAGCCCTCATACCGCTACGTCTATGAAAAATAAAATTAGTTATGGCTCCAATAAGTCAGGAAATAAAAAAATATGCAGTTGTGCCCGAGGGGAACATTTCTTCAGTTTGAAGAGGCGATTTATCAAGGACCTAAATTTAGGGAACCAGGAAAGGGAGAGCCCAAACATATCCGCTGGAAGCGACGGTGCCCGTATTATACCAGGACAACACTTCCCAGCAAAATTCCTCAAACTACAAAGGTGCAGAGTGTGGACCAAAAGGGGGATAAGAAATGACACCATTTATCAGTGCGACACTGGCCTGTGCGGAAAGGATTGCTTCACAGCGTAACACACATCTATGGATTATTTTATTTTTTTCATACCACCTGACTATGCCCCTTATATACTCCTCCCCGCTTACATGTACCCCCACATTATAAAACACCAGCAATACTCAAACAAATATAGTACCAAGCAAAATCCGCTCTCCAAAAGCCAAATGGTGCTCCCTCGGCTCTGAACCCTACAGCGTGCCCAAACAGCAGTTTCCTTCAACATATATGGCATCGTCATACCCGGGAGAACCCTTTTAACAATTTTTGGGGTGTGTGTCTCCAGCGTCATAAGCTGGGCATGACATATTTGCCACTGAATGGCATATCTAGAGAAAAATATAAATTTTTAATTTGCACCATCCGCAGCGCATTCATTTATGGAAAAGATCTGTGGGGTGAAAATGCTCACTACACCCCTTAATAAATGCCTTGAGGGGTGCAGTTTCCATAATGGGGTCACTTCTCAGGGGTTTCTTTTTATTATTTCACATCTGAGCCTCTGCAGTTGTGAACCAATACTTTGTAAATCGCCAAATTAGGCCTCCACTCCGCATGGTACTCTTTCACTCCTGAGCCCTGTCATATGTCCAGGCAAAAGATTAGGGCCACATGTAGGGTGTTTCTAAAACCGGGAAACACCGCATAATAATTAGAGGGCTGTCTTGTTATGGTGGCACAAGCCGGGCACAACATATTGGCATATCTATGGAAGAAAATCCCATTTTCACTCTGCAACATCGAGTGAACACTAATTTCTACAAAACACCTGCAGGGTTAAAATGCTTACTACACCCCTTGGTAAATGCATTGAGGGGTGTCGTTTCCAAAATGGGGTCACTTCTGGGGGGTTTCCACTGTTTTGGGCCCACAGGCGCCCAGAAACCAATCCAGCAACATCTGCACTCCAAATGGCGGTCCTTTCCTTCTGAGCCCTGCCGTTTGCCCAAACAGCAGTTTATGACCACATATGGGGTATTGCCGTACTCGAGAGAAATTGCTTTACAAATTTTGGGTTCTTTTTTTCCTTTATTTGTTGAGAAAATGAAAAAATTTGCGCTAAAGCTACGTCTTATTGAAGAAAAAGGACTGTTTTTATTTTCACTGCCTAATTCTAATAAATTCTATGAAACATCTGTGGGGTCAAAATGCTTACTACACCCCTAGATGAATTCCTCAAGAGGTGTAGTTTCCTAAATGGAGTCCCTTTTTGGGCGTTTTCATTGTTTTGTCCCCTCAGGGGCTTTGCAAATGTGACCTGGCCTCCGCAAACCATTCCTGATAAATGTGATCTCAAAAAGCCAAATAGTGCTCTTTCCCTTCTAAGCCCTGCCGTGTGTCCAAACAGCTGTTTATTACCACATGTGGGGTATTGTTTTACTCGGGAGAAATTTCTTTACAAATTTTGTGGTGCTTTTTCTCCTTCAGTCCTTCTGGAAATGAGAAAAAATTAGCTAAACCTAGATTTTTTTTGAAAAAATTTATATTATTATTTTCAGGGCCTACTCCCAATATTTTCTGCAAAAAAACTGTGGGGTCAAATCGCTCACTATACCCCTAGATAATTTCCTCAATGGGTGTAGTCTCCAAAATGGGGTCACTTGTGGGGGTTTTCCACTGTTTTGTCCCCACAGGGGCTTTGTAAATGTGACATGGCCTCCGCAAACCATTCCTGCTAAATGTGGACTCCAAAAGCCAAATGGCGCTCTTTCCCTTCTAAGCCCTGCCGTGTGTCCAAACAGCCGTTTATTACCACATGTGGGGTATTGTTTTACTCAGGAGAAATTGCTTTACAAATTTTACGGTGCTTTTTCTCCTTCAGTCCTTGTGGAAATTAGTAAAAATAAGCTAAACCTACATTTTCTTTGAAAAAATTTAGATTATCATTTTCACAGCCTACTTCCAATAATTTATGCAAAAAACCTGTGGGGTCAAAACGCTCACTATACCCCTAGATAATTTCCTCAATGAGTGTAGTTTCCGAAATGGGGTCACTTGTGGGGGGTTTCCACTGTTTTGTCCCCTCAGGGGCTTTGTAAATGTGACATGGCCTCTCAAACCATTCCTGCTAAATTTGAGCTCCAAAAGCCAAACGGCGCTCTTTCCCTGCTAAGCCCTGCCGTGTGTCCAAATATCCATTTATTACCACATGTGGGGTATTGTTTTACTCGGGAGAAATAGCTTTACAAATTTTGCGGTGCTTTTTCTCCTTTAGTCCTTGTGGAAATGAGAAAAAAAATCGCTAAACCTACATTTTCTTTGAAGAAATGTTGATTTTAATTTTCACGGCCTACTTCCAATAATTTCTGTAAAAAAACCTGTGCGGTCAAAATGCTCACTACACCCCTAGATAATTTCCTTGAGGTGTCTAGTTTCCCAGATGGGGTCACTTTTGGGGGATTTTCACTGTTTTGGAACCGCAAGAGCCCTTCAAACCTGACATGGTGCCTAAAATATATTCTAACAAAAATAAGGCCCCAAAATCCACTAGGTGCTCCTTTGCTTCTGAGGCCTGTGCTTCAGTCCAGTAGTACGCTACGGCCACATGTGGGATATTTCCTAAAACTACAGAAACTGGGCAACAAATATTGAGTTGCATTTCTCTGGTAAAACCTTCTGTGTTATAAAAAAAATTGTATTAAAAATTAATTTCTGAAAAAAAATATGAAATTTGTAAATTTCACCTCTACTTTGCTTTAATTCCTGTGAAATGCATAAAGGGTTAAGACATTTTCTAAATGCTGTTTTGAATACTTTGAGGGGTGAAGTTTTTAAAATGGGGTGACTTTTTGGGGGTTTCTAATATATAAGGCCCTCAAAACCATTTCACAACTGAACTGGCCCCTGTAAAAATAGCCTTTTGAAATTTTCTTGAAAATGTGAGAAATTGCTGCTAAAGTTCTAAGCCTTGTGAGGTCATAGAAAAATAAAAGGATGTTCTAAAAACGATGCCAATCTAAAGTAGACATATGTGGGATGTTAATTAGCAACAATTTTGTGTGTTATAACTGCCTGTCTTACAAGCAGATACATTTAAATTGAGAAAAATTCTAATTTTTGCAATTTTTCACTATATTTTCGTGTTTTTCACAATTAAATACTGAATGTATTGACCAAATTTTACCACTATCTTAAAGTCCAATGTGTCACGAGAAAACAGTCTCAGAATCGCCTGGATAGGTGAAAGCATTTCGACGTTATTACCACATAAAGTGAAACATGTCAGATTTGAAAAATGAGGCTCTGTCAGGAAGGTCAAAAGTGGCTAAAGAGGGAAGGGGTTAATGGATAAGAATGCTACGCTTTACGAGATCGGACCGATCTCTTCATCAGGCAAAGAAACATACAACTGATGTATACCTGATATTATAGGATGTCCTGAAGGTTTTTTTTTTATCTTTGTGAATTTTAGGCAAGTGATAAAAAAATGGAATCTCAGGGTTAGATACTGTCAAAAAAAGCTTTTCTTTTTTGTTGATAACCCCTTTCACAAAGGTCCTTTTGATCAGTACGGAGAGCTCTTCCCTGTATCTGATGATTGGATCTGTTTCCAACATTTTGTAATATTGTTGATCAGAGGGGATCCTGTATGCTTCTTTATTATAGACCCCTATATTTTGGATTACGATCCCCCTTCATTTGTCCGCTGCCCTGATTACTATATCAGTGTTATTTTGTAGTTCTTTGAGGTCTTTCTTCTCAGATTTCTCAAGGTTACTCTGGCAGGGGGCTTCCTTATTAATTCTTTTCACATCATTCGAGTCTAAAGTGTAAAATGTTTCTAAAAAATTTCCTCTGTGGTGCACGGGATAAAATTTAGATTTACCTTGTACTGGTAAGTGTTTAAAAGGGTCTTCGTTAAGTATCTCATTCTTAGATTGCTTAGGTTTCTTTGCTTTTTTGATAAAGTTGTTGAGATCCAAGAATAATTGGAACTCATCTGCTTTTTGTGTGAGACAAAAGGATAGCCGTTTAGACAGAAGTTTTATTTCTGTATCTTTTCAAAGTGTAGGATGATAAATTGAAGATATGTGTCCTCTTTTGATCTTGATTATTTGTCACTCTGAATTTATCTGAGTTTCCTCCAGGTTCTCTCTGTTTTTCTTGTGTGGTTCTGCGCTTTCTTTTCTTTTTGTTGATGTTTGTTGGGGAGAGTCTGAAAGTATTTGATGATGACATGATTCTTGGTTGCTGGGGTTATGTGTGGGATATGGCATTGGGGACTGATGTCTGGTGTGGGGAGAAATTCTAAAAAATAAATGTTAGATATGGTACTGCGTGGTGGGGGCTCTATATTGGGGTGGGATGTACTGGTGGTCTGATCAAATTAGTTGAGATTGAGGACAAGGGAGGAAGAGAATGAGGGTTCTTTGATAAGACCTTGTTGGTACGGTGTTCCTACCCAGTGAATGGTCATATTTCTCCTGATGAATCGTGGGTAGTAAAAAAAAGTATTATCATAAGGGCTATAGATGTTTAGTCTTTCAGTATGTGGTAGATTGGTATCACCCTGGGGAAGGAGGTGTGGTAGATTAAAGTTTGGAGGAATCCATACTTCCCTTGTGGGCCCGGTTGTGTCTACAAGTGCTTGCTCACTGATGGCAATTGGTTTTCTGTTGATATTCTGTTTGTTGCTCGTGTCCATGTATGCATTTTGTTGTCTGCTGGGTGCTACATTGGTATTGCTCCTATATTTGTCCGCGCCTGTTTGGCTATGTGAAGTTGGGAGTTGTGGTTGATTCTGTCCTGATGTGGGTATTTGTTTCTATTGTTTGTATCGGATGTTGTCCTTTTGTTAGGATCTAGCTGTATTCTTCCTAGTTTCTTAGGTTGGTTATTGGCATAGTCCTGTCAATCTCTTTTGGATTTTGAAGCCTTTTTTTCTAGTGTATCCCTCTCAGATCTAATGAGTCTGGTTTTTATTGAGGACTCTAGTTTAGGGAAATCTTTGTGATCTTTGAATACTTCTAGTCTTACCCATGTGTGATTAATTTGTTTTGTGAAATGATCAGGGTTCAGTCCTACAATGATGTAGGCGTAAGAAAACAAAACCTAAACAAAGAAAAGTGTAAAACAGTAACAAAACATAAACACAATGTTTTCCCTAGATTTACAAGCCAATAACACTAGTCAGTAATAAAATAGATAATATTTGTAATGTAAATAATATGTAAATACAATTCTAATACAGAAGCAAAAATAAATACAAACGATGTCACACAAATCTGATTCTAAACACTCCCACTATGAATTTCCACCTCTAGCATCTGACCTGGGTGTTAGTAACCAAACCAGGGTATTTATCAACTCCGGGGGCCTGCTGACTGTGCTTACATCAGGGCTATAGTAACCCGACACGTTGAGTTATGCCAATGATCCCGCACAACTCTACCAGGTGAGTCTATTCAGATTCACTTTTTATATCATAAATACACTCCAGAACGTTATCACCTTAGGGGAGCACCGTCTTCTTTTTTGTTTTTTTCTTATCAAATAAATTTGGTAGATTGTAGACGATTCCCTTTTTTTAATGTGTTGTATAACTTACCTACTTATTTATACAATATTTATTCTTCAGACTTCTCCTTACAAAACTATTTCAATAGGGTCAACAGGGGAGATTTATTACGTTGTGCAACTGGAAATGCATGACTAAATTGACAATAGTCAATAGTGTGTGCCCCTACATAATCTAAAGTATTTACCAGATACAGCTTCTGTGTCGACGCCCGTCATTAATCAGTCTGCATCTGCTCCTAGGTCTGATAGAGTGACTCGATATGCTACCACTCAGGCTGGTAGGCTGAGGAGTGGGAAAACCTATCACAGCCTGGCCAGACGGAGCTAGCTCCCGCCCTCGGTCTTTTTATACCTTCATTTCCTGCCTTTCCTTTGCCTGTGATTCTGTCTGGTTTCCTGGCTCTGCTGCTCCTGCTAGTACTATTGATCTCTACTTCAATTTGACCCTGGCTTTACTGACTACTCGCCTGCTCTGCGTTTGGTACCTCGTACACTCCTGGTTTGACTCGGGTCGTTCACTACTCTTGTTGCTCACGGTGTTGCCATGGGCAACTGCCCCATTTCCCTTAGCTTTTGTGTACCCTCGTCTGTTTGTCTGTCGTGCACTTATTGAGCGTAGGGACCGTCGCCCAGTTGTACGCCGTCGCCTAGGATGGGCCGTGCAAGAAGGCAGGGATTGAGTGGCGGGTAGATTAGGGCTCACCTGTGTGTCTCCCTACCCCGACATTACACATAACTTGACAGTGTCTACACTGATTAGACAGATTTTGTAGGGGCATGCCTATTAATAAGGGTAATGGTAATGCCAATGTAATGATGGGGGTAAGGAAACAGACAAGTGAGCCCTAATCTACCCGCCACTCAGTCCCTGCCTACTTGCAACGACCCGCCCTAGGCGACGGGGTACAACTGGGCGACGGTCCCTACGCTCAATAAGTGCAAGACAGACAAACAGACAAGGGTACACAGAAGCAAGGGGAAAGGGGCAGTTGCCCACGGCAACACCGTGAGCAACAAGAGTGGTGAACGAGCCGAGTCAAACCAGGAGTGTACGAGGTACCAAACGCAGAGCAGGAGAGTAGTGAACAAGCCGAGTCAAACCAGGAGTGTACGAGGTACCAAACACAGAGCAGGAGAGTAGTCAGTAAGCCAGGGTCAATATGAAGCAGGGTCAAATGGTTCAAGAAGCTGCAGCAGGGCCAGGAAACAAAACGAGAAGAATCACAAGCAAGGAGGAACAGGAAAGGCAGGTATAAATAGACAGAGGGCGGGAGCTAGCTCCGTCTGGCCAGGCTGTGATAGGCTCTCCCACTCCTAAGCCTGCCATCCTGAGTGGTGGAAGATGGAGTCAGTCTCACAGACATGGAAGCAGGTGCAGACTGATTACCTATGGGCGTGGATACAGAAGCTGTGCCTGGCAGATCCTTAACAGTACCCCCCCTTTTATGAGGGGCCACCGGACCCTTTCTAGATGGACCTGGTTTATTGGGGAAACGAAGGTGGAACCTCCTGACCAATACCCCAGCGTGAACATCCCGGGCGGGTACCCAAGTCCTCTCCTCAGGCCCGTATCATCTCCAATGGACCAGGTACTGGAGGGAGCCTTGGACCATCTTGCTGTCCACAATCTTGGCCACCTCGAATTCTACCCCCTCAGGTTAAGAACGGGGACAGGAGGTTTCCTCGAGGGAGCCAAGGACGGGGAGCAGCGTTTAAGGAGGGAGGCATGAAACACGTCGTGTACTCGAAAAGATGGGGGCAACTCCAGTCGGAAGGAGACAGGATTGAGGATTCAATGACCTTGTACGGCCCTATAAACCGGGGAGCAAACTTCTTGGACGGAACTTTAAGGCGCAAGTTCTTTGACGATAGCCACACCAGATCCCCGACCATAAACAAGGGGTTAGCAGAACGTCTTCTATTTGCCTGAGTCTTTTGTATGCTCTGGGACGCCTCTAGGTTCTTCTGAACCTGGGCCCAGACTGTGCACAGTTCCCGATGAACGACCTCTACCTCGGGATTGTTGGAACTACCAGGTGAAACGGAGGAGAACCGTGGATTAAACCCAAAATTACAGAAAAAGGGGGAGACCCCTCACGAGTTACTGACCCGGTTATTAAGGGAAAATTCGGCGAGGGGAATGAATGAGACCCAATCATATTGACAGTCAGAGATAAAACACCTTAAATATTGTTCTAGAGACTGATTAGTCCTGTCGGTTTGGCCATTAGTTTCAGGATGGAAGGCAGAGGAGAATGACAGATCAATCTCCAACTTTTTACAGAAGGCTCTCCAAATCAAAGAAACAAATTGTACCCCTCTGTCAGAAACAATATTGACAGGGACCCCATGGAGCCGCAGGATGTGTTTGACAAACAAGGTAGTTAACGTCTTAGCATTGGGTAGTTTTTTGAGGGGCACAAAGTGGCACATCTTACTGAAGCGGTCTATTACAACCCACACCACCGACTTGCCTTGAGATGTAGGCAAATCGGTGATAAAATCCATGGAGATATGGGTCCGAGGTCTCTGGGGAATAGGCAAAGAACGTAGTAAGCCCGCTGGTCGGGACCTGGGAGTCTTGGACCTAGCACAAACCTCACAAGCGGCGACGTAGGCCTTAACGTCTTTAGGCAACCCAGGCCACCAATAGTTTCTGGCAATGAGGTGCTTGGTACCCAGGATGCCTGGACGACCAGATAGTGCGGAGTCATGATTATCCCTAAGTACCCTTAGCCGGAATTGCAGGAGAACAAACAGCTTGTTCTCAGGAAGGTTCCCGGGAGTTGAACCTTGATCAGCCGCAATTTCAGTGACTAAATCAGAATCAATCGAGGAAATGATTATACCTGGAGGCAAAATACAAGCAAGATCTTCCTCCGAAGGAGGGCTGGCCAAGAAGCTACGCGACAGTGCATCAGCCTCAATATTTTTAGACCCAGCCCTATAGGTAACCAAAAAATTGAATCTGGTAAAAAATAACGTCCATCGAGCTTGTCTCAGGTTTAGCCTCCGGGCCGATTCTAGGAAAACCAGATTCTTGTGGTCGGTAAGGACAGTTACCTGGTGCCAAGCCCCCTCCAGGAAGTGGCGCCACTCTTCAAATGCCCAGTTAATGGCAAAGAGTTTGCGGCTGCCAATATCATAGTTACTCTCCGTGGGCGAAAACTTCCTGGAGAAATAGGCACAGGGACGGAGATGGGTGAGGGACCTGGTACCCTGGGACAAGACATCCCCCACTCCCACCTCGGATGCGTCAACCTCCACGATAAATGGCTCCATTTGGTTGGGCTGAACCAACACCGGCACCGAGATAAAGCACTTCTTAAGGAACTCAACAGCCTGGACAGCCTCAGGAGACCAGCGGAGGAGATCAGCACCCTTGCGAGTGAGGTCCATAAGAGGCTTAGCGATGACCGAGAAGTTAGCAATAAATCTCCTGTAATAATTAGCGAACCCCAAGAAGCACTGTAACGGCTTCAGGGAGGCAGGTTGGACCCATTCCGCCACAGCCTGGACCTTGGCGGGGTCCATGCGGAATTCATGAGGAGTGAGGATTTGACCCAAAAATGGTATCTCCTGCACCCCAAACACACATTTTTCGGTCTTCGCAAACAGTTTGTTTTCCCGAAGGACCTGGAGCACCTTCCTGACATGCTCAATGTGGGAGGACCAGTCCTTGGAAAACACAAGTATGTCATCAAGGTACACTACAAGAAATCCCCCCAGGTAATCTCTTAAAATCTAATTTATGAAATTCTGGAAGACAGCGGGAGCATTACACAACCCAAAGGGCATGACGAGGTATTCGAAATGACCTTCGGGCGTGTTAAACACAGTCTTCCACTCATCCCCCTCTTTGATGCGGATAAGGTTATACGCCCCCCGTAGATCAAACTTAGAGAACCATTGGGCCCCCTGAACCTGATTAAAGAGATCAGGAATCAAAGGAAGGGGATACTGGTTCCTTACAGTGACCTTATTCAAGTTACGGTAGTCAATGCATGGCCTAAGACCACCATCCTTCTTCCCTACGAAGAAGAAGTCAGCACCTACCGGAGAAGTAGAGGGGCGAATGTAACCCTTGGCCAGGCATTCCTGGATATACTCTCTCATGGCTTCACGTTCGGGACAAGAGAGGTTAAATATCCTACCCTTAGGGAGCTTAGCTCCTGGTACCAAATCGATAGCGCAATCGTATTCTCTATGAGGAGGTAACACTTCGGAGGCCTCCTTAGAGAAAACATCAGCGAAGTCCTGAACAAACTCAGGTAGCATGTTTACCTCCTCAGGGGGAGAAATAGAATTAACAGAAAAACATGACGTCAAGCATTCATTACCCCATTTGGTAAGATCCCCAGTATTCCAGTCAAACGTGGGATTATGCAACTGCAACCAGGGAAGGCCTAAAACCAAATTGGACGATAATCCCTGCATCAACAGTACAGAGCATTGCTCCAAATGCATGGAGCCAACAAGGAGTTCAAAAACAGGGGTATGCTGTGTAAAATAACCATTAGCAAGAGGAGTGGAGTCGATACCCACTACCGGGACAGGTTTAGGCAAATCAATCAAAGGCATAGCTAGAGACATAGCAAATTCCACAGACATGATATTAGCAGACGACCCTGAATCCACGAAGGCACTGCCGGCAGCAGACCTACCACCAAAAGAGACCTGAAAGGGAAGCAAGATTTTATTACGTTTCATATTTACGGGAAATACCTGTGCGCCCAAGTGACCTCCCCGATGATCACTTAGGCGCGGAAGTTTTCCGGCTGCTTATTCTTACGCCTAGGACAGGTGTTCACTTGATGCTTGTCATCCCCACAATAGAAGCAGAGACCATTCTTCCTGCGGAACTCTCTACATTGTTGGGGGGACACGGAGGCCCCGAGTTGCATAGGTACCTCCGAGTCTTCCGTGGAAGAACGAAGCAACGGAACCTTGGGAGGCATCATGGGGGAGTCAGAGGAGAAAACACAAAAACTTTCACGTTGTCGTTCCCTGAGACGTCGGTCAAGTCGTACCGCTAAAGCCATAACCTGGTCTAAGGAGTCAGAACAGGGATAGCTAACTAGCAGGTCTTTCAGGGCGTTCGACAGACCCAACCTAAACTGGCACCTTAAGGCAGGGTCATTCCACCGAGAAGCTACGCACCACTTCCTAAAGTCAGAGCAATACTCCTCAACAGGTCTCTTACCCTGACGTAAGGTCACCAGCTGACTCTCGGCAAAGGTAGTCCTGTCAGTCTCGTCATAAATGAGTCCGAGAGCAGAAAAGAAACGATCAACGGAGGAAAGTTCAGGGGCGTCAGGAGCCAAGGAGAAGGCCCACTCTTGGGGCCCTTCCTGGAGCCGGGACATAATTATACCCACCCGCTGGCTCTCAGAACCTGAGGAGTGGGGCTTTAAACGAAAATAGAGCCTACAACTCTCCCGATAGGAGAGAAAAGTCTTCCGGTCCCCTGAGGACCGGTCAGGCAACTTGAGGTGGGGTTGAAGAGGTGAGGTGAGGGGCACTACCATGGCAGCATCAGGCTGGTTGACCCTCTGAGCCAGGGCCTGGACCTGTAGGGAGAGACCCTGGATTTGCTGAACCAGGGTCTCAAGGGTGTCCATAATAGTGAGGGACCAGGGTAGAGTAGGTATATGGGCTTGTGATTATGTAATGATGAGGGTAAGGAAACAGACAAGTGAGCCCTAATCTACCCGCCACTCAGTCCCTGCCTACTTGCAACGACCCACCCTAGGCGACGGGGTACAACTGGGCGACGGTCCCTACGCTCAATAAGTGCACGACAGACAAACAAACAAGGGTACACAGAAGCAAGGGGAAAGGGGCAGTTGCCCACGGCAACACCGTGAGCAACAAGAGTGGTGAACGAGCCGAGTCAAACCAGGAGTGTACGAGGTACCAAACGCAGAGCAGGAGAGTAGTGAACAAGCCGAGTCAAACCAGGAGTGTACGAGGTACCAAACACAGAGCAGGAGAGTAGTCAGTAAGCCAGGGTCAATATGAAGCAGGGTCAAATGGTTCAAGAAGCTGCAGCAGGGCCAGGAAACAAAACGAGAAGAATCACAAGCAAGGAAGAACAGGAAAGGCAGGTATAAATAGACAGAGGGTGGGAGCTAGCTCCGTCTGGCCAGGCTGTGATAGGCTCTCCCACTCCTAAGCCTGCCATCCTGAGTGGTGGAAGATGGACTCAGTCTCACAGACATAGAAGCAGGTGCAGACTGATTACCTATGGGCGTGGATACAGAAGCTGTGCCTGGCAGATCCTTAACAGCCAAGTTGTTCATTTATTCATACATTTCCAGGAGGAATAAAAGGGGAATGACACAATGAAAAGTTCTAAGAAAGGATGTTGCAGAATTGCTATAACATAAGGAATATGAGTATTTACTATAACAGACATGTCAGGAGAAGCTTATACAGCGGAAAGAAAAATGAGAACAAGGAGAACAAAAATGCACTACAAATAGTGAGTACGTCAGGTTAAAGATGGCTTTCTCTGAGCGCGGTTAATGGTGGCTCACATTTAGTTGTTGTGCATGGATAGGCCTAACACTATTGCAGAGAGAAAATATAAGAAGGATGCTGTCGTTGTCATCTTTCTTGGTTAACAGGTGCCAGCTTCGCCGATGAGTAAATGCAGGTAGATAAAAGAAATCGAGACCATGTGGGGATCCACTGTAAGAAAGAGACACCATCCAGGCGCAAAACTTCCACGACCCAGTAGGGTATTTGGTAAAAGATATTTATTGCATAAGACACAATCTTAAATAAGGGGTTCTGGCTCCCCGAAATGTGTTGTAGTTTAGAGACTCCTGTTTTATTGTGTCTTATGCAATAAATATCTTTTACCAAAGATCCTACTGAGTTGTGGAAGTTCTGAGCTATGGTGGCCTCATCTGGTGACCATTTAAACACATATAGGAACTTTTCTGTGTTTTTCAGAAGCTCAGAAAAAAATTCTTAATTGTGGTCACTGTAAAATGCAATACCAAGCATAAGAAAAGTGACATTTTCTGTTCAAAGTTACACAGTGAACAATCCAGCAATAATTTAGTATTATTCTGCAAACTGCACAACACCCCTTTTCTGGCCCCGATTATATCCCATT
The DNA here is from genome assembly GCF_050947455.1 of Rhinoderma darwinii. Lineage (NCBI taxonomy): Eukaryota > Metazoa > Chordata > Amphibia > Anura > Rhinodermatidae > Rhinoderma > Rhinoderma darwinii. The sequence goes on from NC_134691.1 coordinate 82,009,875, forward strand.
TCTTGAAGGGCCTCATTGTTTCCATTCAGGCAAACCAGATTAATGAAATTTACAAAATTCAAAGAAATCTCAAGTCTTCATAATATAGATGTTGTCCATCTTAAAAGAGGCGTAATTACAGCCTCAATAGGTCAGTCTGTGCGCCTGATATTTCTTCAGTTTCTTTTGACCTTTATATAATAATGCTTCATTTCACTGAGGGGGGAAGGGATGTTTTGCACTTTAGAAATATGAACTAATCTTTAGTGAATGTTCTGAATACATATAAAATGGATAAATGAGCTTTGTCCTCCACTACATTAATAATATTAATACATTAGATTTAATTAAATATTGACTAATTTCATATTTCAGAAACCATTTTACTTAGTCTTCTAGGGAATAAAGTGCATTTGTAAATATTTAAACATTTGTTCAGCGAGATTTGCTTAACATAATCCTTAAATTATTATTTGCTCTATTGTGAACATCTGATTTCTTAAGTGAGTGTAAGTGTGCTAATCTCACTTTAGATGAAGTAATAACAAGGGATTTCTTCAATTATAAAGTAGACACATAGCCAATTTCTCTCTGCTATATTTAAGAACATGAGCAGTGCCAAAAATCTGATCAGACTCTTCAGTGCCTTGTGCTTTGAGCAGTATAAGGCATCAAAACATTATATCAAGAAACAGTGTATATACGTCTAAAATAACTGCTTCTGAACTTCCCAAACGAACAATCGCACTTCACCTTGGTATTTATAAGATGTGTTGTTATCAATATTATTATTATTATGGATTAGTGAGGAGCAAATACCGTACCTGCCAAAGTGGTCAATGCATCAAACACCTCCTACTAAAAATAATCTGTTACCTTCCATTCTATGGCCTAGACAGATGTCCCCGACCTTTTGGATCTTGTAAGCCACATTCAACTCTGAGTGATGGTCAGGAACGACATTGCACTCAGGAATGGAGGAGATGCTCTTAGTAACCTTTATCTACTCTGGCCAAGAGTGGAATAGGGTACTTCCTCTAGTATCTATGAATTCCCTAATACAGTATATGAATAATTTTTATTTTAACTGGACAACCCTTTCAGGGCTCTGTTCACATCTGCGGTATCGCTTCTGTTTATAATAAGAACCATAGCGCGGTGCCAGATCTGTCATACACTGGAACTAAATGCCAGACAGAACCCATTGACTTATAATGGGGCCATTGGGGGTTCTGTTGAAATTACTGTTGTTTTGATGGTAATAGGGATGTGCAATTGTTGCTGTCAAAGTTGATGGAAACCTCTGCTGAACCCCCGAAAAAGTTCCAATGTAGATATGAATAGAGCCAGACTTGAGTGACTTGAGTTATTTTTTCTATGATTTCTGCTTGTTGCTCACTGAAGTTGTCAGTCCACTGAACCACTTTAATGTCTCAAAGGGGTTGTCCAGCCATAAGATATTAAGGGGGCCGTAGCGCTTGTTTGAGCGATGCTTCCATTTCATTCCTTATCTGCTCTTACTGTGAAGCTCCGACAAACTTCTAGTGGAGGTTTACAATATTACAGCCTTTTTCCATCTAATTGAATAGGAGAAGGCTGTAATACTGTGAACCGCCGCTACAAGTGCGTCGGTGATGAACAGTACGAACAGTGACAGTAATGATGGGGAAGCAGCGCTTGTACAAGTGCCGCAGCCCCTTCAAAACTGTTAAACGGCGGGGGTGCCAGTAGTCATACCCCCACCGATCAGATATTGATGGCCTATCCTGAGTATAGGCCATCAATTTCTTATGATTGGACAACCTTTTTAAGTCTCTAATATTTCACCAATTTTGATTTAAAAAAAAAAAGAGGAAATAAACACCAATCTAAAGATGTGGACTTATTTATTACACATATGTATAGCTTCACCCCTGGTGTTTTAATGGCAATGAACAATTAAGGCTCCCAATTAATAATCATTGTTACATAATAAATACAGATCATTTTGCAATAATTGGTGCAAAAGAGCACAGTGTGAAAACATTTTTGCAGATCCCATGAATACACATAATAGCCCATCTAGAAAATACTGTTGATGTTAAACGAAATGTATAATAACTTGGTGTTAAAATTATTATTTTGATGTTTTCTGGACATGAGGGCTTGCCATGTAGCAACTAGATACAGTCAAAATATTATAAATAAAGTAGGTGGACTGTAGTGGCTAGAAAAATTATTAAAATTAGGATTATTAATTTTGGGGAAAAATTGCTAATCACTATACACAAATATATGCAAAGTCCATAAGGAGATTTGTGTAATAAACTTTCTGTACCTAGGACTGTAACTATAACAAAGAGGGAATCCGTAACATTGGCATAGAATTGAACAATATCATAAGTTATGTGTAGTAGATTGCTGGAGATGGGTCATTGATTCGGGGATCCCCTCATGGTGCTTTTGCCTTCCATTGGATAAGCATTGCAGGATATTTGGTTAAATTAGATATACTTTTTTTTTAGAGTAATAGGGCAAATAATAACAAATCACTGCACAAATTGAGAAAGATATTTCCAGTATTACTAAACAATTTTAGTGTGCTTATCACAATGATATATTTTTCAGGTCTATCTAGACTACAGTATGTTATAAGCTTCTATTTTATTTATTTCATCTCTTATCTTTTTATTCAGATATCTGAACTAAGAAATGTATGTACTACCAAATAATATTATTGTACAGATTACTGTATATTAATATAATAACTTAGAAAGTGAGATCCAACAGGCTAATTAAGATGAGCTTGGCATAGGGGCTTCAAGACATAAGTATTTTAATTACAGTATAACTGTAGGGCAAAGAAGATACCAATTTTACTTCTGTTAATTAAAGCATTTACAGGAGATTAATAGAAATGGGAAGAGCTGCAATTTCAGGCACAGCACATGGGCAAGAGTGGCACTGTTTCTGGAAAGCAGACCACTTTTCTAGACTCTATTAACCCCTTAAGGACATAACCTGTTTTGGCCTTAAAGAGACTCTGTCACCACATTATAAGTGCCCTATCTCCTATATAAGGAGATGAGCGCTGTAATGTAGGTGACAGTAATGCTTTTTATTTAAAAAAACGATCTTTTTTCACAAAGTTAGAAGTGATTTAAGTTTATGCTAATGAGCTTTCTTAATGCCCAAGTGGGCGTACTTTTACTTTCGACCAAGTGGGCGTTGTACAGAGGAGTGCATGACGCTGACCAATCAGCATCATGCACTCCTCTCCATTCATTTACACTGCACTAGCGATATAGATATATCACTATGTGCAGCTACATACACAAGCCCTAACATTACTACAGTGTCCTGATAATGAATACACATGAAACCCAGCCTGGACGTCATGTGTACTCAGAATCCTTACACTTATGAATCTTTTTTTGTGAGATTCCGGCAAGTGACACCAAATCTCGTTTAGCTCCGAGTTCTCGCGAGATTTCGTATCCGTTGCTGGAATCTCACAATAAAGTTTCAGAAGTGTCAGGATTCTGAGTACACATGACGTCCAGGCTGGATTTCATGTTATTCATTATCAGGACACTAGTAATGTTAGGGCTTGTGTATGAGGCTGCACATAGCGATATATCTATATCGCTAGTGCAGTGCAAATGAATGGAGAGGAGTGCATGATGCTGATTGGTCAGCGTCATGCACTCCTCTGTACAACGCCCACTTGGTCGAAAGTAAAAGTACGCCCACTTGGGCATTAAGAAAGCTCATTAGCATAAACTTAAATCGCTTCTAACTTTGTGAAAAAAGATCGTTTTTTTAAATAAAAAGCATTACTGTCACCTACATTACAGCGCCCATCTCCTTATATAGGAGATAGGGCACTTATAATGTGGTGACAGAGTCTCTTTAAGGACACACACAATTTTTTCAAATCTGACATGTGTCACTTTATGTTGTAATAACCTTGAAATGCTTTTATGTGTCCAAGCGATTCTGAGATTGTTTTCTCGTGACACAATGTATTTTATGTTAGTAGTAAAATTTGGTTGATACATTCAGTATTTATTTGTTTAAAAACACCAAAATTCAGAGAAAATTTGCACAAATTAGCATTTCCAAATTTAAATGTATTTGCTTGTAAGACAGATAGTAATACCACACAAAATAGTTACTATTTAACATTTCCTACATGTCTACTTTATCTTTGTATCATTTTTTAAAAGTCCTTTTATTTTTCTACGACGTTATAAGGCTTATAACTTTAGCAGCAATTTCTCACATTTTCAAGAAAATTTCAAAAGGCTATTTTTTCAGAGACCAGTTCAGTTCTGAACTGGCTTTGAGGGTCTTATATATTAGAAAATTCATAAATTACCCCATTTTAAAAACTAGACCCCTCAAAGTATTCAAAACAGCATTCAGAAAGTTTCTTAACCCCTTAGGTGTTTCACAGGAATTAAAGCAAAGTAGAGGTGAAATGTAAAATTGTATTTTGTTTTGCAAGAGTGCAGTTGTAATACATTTTTTTCTGTAACACAGAAAGTTTTACCAGAGAAAAGCAACTCAATATTTATTGCGCAGATTCTGCAGGTTTTAGAAATATTACACATGTGGCCCTAGTCTCCTAATGGACTGAAATACTAATCTCAGAAGCAAAGGAGCAACTAGTGGATTTTGGGGGATCCTTTTTTTAAAAAATATATTTTAGACACCATGTCAGGTTTGAAGAGGTCTTGTAGTGCCAAAACAGTGAAAACCCCCCAAAAGTGAACAAATTTTGGAAAGTACACCCCTCAAGAAATGTATCTAGCGGTATAGTGAGCATTTTGACCACACAGTTTTTTTTTTGCTAAACTTATTGGAATTAGTCTGTGAAAATGAAAATCTATTTTTTTCAGAAATAACGTAGAAATTTGTAATTTTTACAAGGAATAAATGAGAAAAAGCACCCCAACATTTGTAAATCAATTTCTCCCGATTACGGCAAAACCCCAGATGTGGTAATAAACTGCTGCGGTTTGGACTCACAGCAGGGCTCACAAGGGAAGGAGCGCCATTTGTATTTTGGAGAGCAGATTTTGCTGGAATGGTTTTCAGTGCCATGTCGTGTTTTCAAGGCCCTGGAGGGACCAAAAGAGTACAAATCCCCCAAAAGTGACCCTATTTTGGAAACTACACCCCTGAAGGAATATTTATAGAGGTATAATTAGCATTTTGACCCCACATGTTTTTTGCAGAATTTATTGGAATTAGGCCGTGAAATTGATAATCGAAATGTTTTATAATAAAATGTAGTTTTATCTCATATTCTTTCATTTTCCCAACAGATAAAAGAGGAAAAGCACCCTAACATTTGTAAAGCAAACTCTTCTGAGCACAGCAATACCCCATATGTGGTAATAAACGGCTGTTTGGACACACGGCAGGGCTTAGAAAGGAAGGAGCAACATTTTACTTTTAGAGCTCAAGTTTTGCTGGAATGGTTTGTGGCGCCATGTCACATTTTCAAAAGTCATGAGGGGACAAAACAGTGCAAACCCTGCAAAAGTGACCCCCATTAAGAAAACTACACCCCTCGTGGAATTTATCAGTTTTTTTGCTGAATTTATTGGAATTGAGCAGTGAAAATTAAAATCTACATTCTTTCCACTAAAATGTTGGATTTTTTTTCATTTTCACAAGGAATAAAGGAGAAAAAGCCCTCCAACAATTGTAAGGCAATTTCTCCGGAGTATGGCAATACTCCATATGTGGTAATAAACTGCTGTTTGGACACACGGCAGGGCTCAGAATGGCAGGAGTGCTACTTGGCATGCAGATTTTGTTTGATTGTTTTTTGGGCGCCATGTCGCATTTACAGAGCCCCTGAGGTACCAGTACAGTAGAAACTCCTGAGAAGTGACTCCATTTATGAAACTATACCCCTCAGGGCATTCATCTAGGGGTGTAGTGAGCATTTTGATCCCACAGGTGTTCTATAGATTTTATTAGAATTAGGCAGTAAAAATGAAAAATTAAATTTTTTTCAAGAATATGTAGTTTTGCTCCCAATTTTTTATTTTCACAAGGGGTAATAGGAGAAAAAACACTGCACAATTTGTTACCCAATTTCTTCAGAGTACGGCAATAATCCATGTGTGGCTCTAGGTACCAGAGTAGAGTGTAAAACCCTGAGAAGTGACCCCATTTTGTAAACTACACTCCTAAAGGCATTTATCATTTGCCCGGACATATGACAGGGCTTAGGAGGGAATGAGCAAATGCGCATGTGAGGCCTATTTTAGTGATTTTTGCATCATTGGGCCACAATGGCAGGGCTCTGGGGTCAAATAGTAAAACAAACCCCAAGTAGTGACACCCTTTTTGCAAACTGGACCCTTCAAAGCATTTTTAAGTGGAGTAGCGAGCATTTTGACCCCACAGTTTTGTTTTTATTATTAGAAATAACCACTCAGTGGATGGTGCAAAGTGAAAATTCCAATTTTACTGCACAACATGTTGTTCCCAGTTCGTGCCACTGAAGACAAATACCTCAAACTGTTAAGCGGGTTCTCCCGGGTATGGTAATGCCATCTATGTGGACGTAAACTGCTGTTTGGGCACGCTGTAGGGTTCAGAAGGGAGGGAGCGCCATTTGGCTTTTGGAGCGCACATTTTGCTTGGTAGTTGTTCTGTTTGGGGTATTGCTGGTGTTTCAGTTTATAATGTGGGGGCAAATGTAAGCTGTGAGGAGTACATCAGGGCATAATAAGAGGGTATAATAATGCGGTAAGTAAATAATAATCCGCAGATGTTTGGACAGTGTCGCACTGATAAATGGTGCCATATGTTACCCGCTTTTGGAACACTCTGCACATTTTGCATCGCCATATTCTGAGAGACAGAACTTTTTTATTTTTTCTCCACTGAAGCTGGGTTAGGGCTTGTTTGTTGCGGGACAATCTTAGTTTTCATTAGTACCATTTTGGGGTACATGCAATTTTTTTATCACTTTTTATTAAATTTTTTGGCAAGCAAGGTGACCAAAAACCAGTAATTGTGACAGTTTTTTATGCTTTTTTTTTTTTTACGGCATTCACTGTGTGCTTTGAATGACATTTTTACTTTATTCTGTGGGTTGATATGATTACGGCAATACCATATGTATATAGCTTTTTTTATGTTTGGCAGCATCTCCACAATAAAATCACTTTTGTTTCAAATAATTTATTTTTTGTGTCGCCATATTCTGAGAGCCATAACGTTTTTATTTTTCTGTCAAAAAAGCTCTGGGAGGTCTTGTATTTTGCAAAACGGGCTGTAGTTTTTAACTGTATAATTTTGGGGTACATGCAACTTTTAGATCAATTTATTTATTCTGTTTTGCGAGAGGTAGTGACCAAAAACAGCAATTCTGGAAGAGTTTTTTAATTTTATTTTTTCACCGTGTTCACTGTGCGGGTAAAATAGCGTGATATTTTTATAGTTCAGGTCGTTACGGATGCGGTGATATCAAATATGTGTACTTTTTTAATGTTTACTGCTTTTTTCTATAATAAAAGGCTTATTATGGGAAAAAAGGCGGTTATTGTCTTTTTAACTTGAAACTTTACGTTTTTTTACTTTTTTACAACATTTTGATTACGTTTTTTTTTTACTTTTTTTTTTCCCGCTATGCTACTTGAAGGCATGAAGCCCTGATCACTATTCTAATACACTGCACTACCTACATAGTGCAGTGTATTAGAGCTGTCAGCTATTGACACTGACAGCTACCCTATTAGGCTTCGCCCCCCGGCAGGGCCTGATAGGCTTCCGTACTAGGAGGCCATTGTTAGGCCTCCGGTTGCCATAGCAACCATTGGTACCACCACAGGTGCCGATTGTTGCCATTAGCAACCATCGGGTGCGATCAAACCAGCTAGATGCAGATAATCGCTTTTGGACGCTACATTTAAGGGGTTAATCGGCTGGATCGAGGGCTAGCTTCGGTCCTGGCCCTTAAAACGGGGTGTCGGCTAATATACAGCCAACACCCGGCAGTGATGGCGCTGGCTCACACTAGCGCCCATCACGTATATCTGTACGTTATTTTGCGGGGAAAGGTTAAAGGTTTGTTTTAGTTAGGATTTGGTCACACAATGTTTAAAAATAATTTTTTCATTATCTTTTTGAGATATAGCTTCTATGTATGCTGAATAAATAGAAGCTGTTCTGTGCGCTAAAACCTAAATCAGGTCGGCGGGACTGATGGCTTCGGTGATAGTGGGTCCTGCATGTCTGACATGCAGGATCCCCCTGTTATTAAGTTATGAACTTAGATGTGATCAATAACAGATGAATCCTGCGTGGCATCGAACTCATCAGTCCTGCTGACCTGGCAGATTCAGGTTTCAGCGCACGATACACTGCACGATACAAAACACTAAAATACACTGATGAAGTAAAAAAAAAAAAAGGCTTCAAGTGTTTACATAGCCTTTAAATGCAACTGCAGTCATTTAAGAAGTTTAATTTTATATTCTCTAAACACATTTTTTTTTTTTTTAAATATCTAATCAGTGGGGGTTACCCACTGGGCAGTGGCGTAACTACCTCTGTAGCAGCCACTGTACAGCCGACATGCCCCCCCCCCATGCCTGGTGGTGCCGCTAGCAGCCGTTATGGTTGCTACAGCAGTAGCAAAGCTACTACGGGGCCCACACCACCTGGCCCCTAACATTTATGAACCCCTCATGCTCGGTGGCATCGCTAGCACCGGAGTGCTGCTGTGCTGTATGTTGGTCTATGTATTTTTATTAAAACCTGCCTACTAGGGATTCGGTACATGGCAAATCTGGTATACTGAAAAAACAGTCTGTTGCAACTGGCCAATGTACTGTAATTAAAACCTTTGTGCCCAGGACTTTGTACACTTTAAACTTGGTATCCTGAAACACCAGTCTGTTATAATTGGCTTAGGTACTACAAATAAATCCTTTGTGCTGGGAACTTGGTATATTGTAAACTGAAAAATAGGTTTGTTGTAGCTGGTCTTATAACCGGCTAATGTACGGCAATTAAAATCTGAGTGTTTGGGAGTTGGTACACTGCAAATTTGGTATACTGAAAAACTTGTGTGGTGTAACTGCTCATCCTCGCAATCCCCTATGGGGACTAAAAGTGGGCGGACTAAAGAAGATGTTAGCATAAATTCCAATTGATGCAGCAATGTCGGTGGACCCTAGGGAGACTGAGGGGGTAGAGGGAGCAGAACATCTTGAAGCAGGGACACCAGTTCTGTCTGAAATACTGCCAACTTTTAAAAAAATGGAGGAGGCAGTGGCAGGGCTGGCACAGTAAATGGGAGCTACTAGGTCAGATGTCTCCATAATAAAAGATGACCTCTCTAAGCTAAATGCAAGAGTTGAAACAGCTGTAAACAGGGTATCAGCTGTTGAAGATATCGTATTTAAGTTACAGAAAGAAATGCAAAATCCAAAACACTTGAATAAAGAAATGAGGAGCAAAAATATAGACATGGTGTAATGACAGGATAGGGAGACAGACAGGTGAGCCCTAATCTACCCGCCCCTCAGTCCCTGCCTACTTACACAGCCCATCCTAGGCGACGGCGTACAACTGGGCGACGGTCCCTACGCTCAATATGTGCATGACAGACAAACAAGACGAGGGTACACAAAAGCAAAGGGAAGTGGGGCAGTTGCCCACGGCAACGCCGTGAGCAACAGAGTAGTGGACGAGCTGAGTCAAACCAGGAGTGTACGAGGTAACAAATGCAGAGCAGGAGAATAGTCAGTCAAGCCAGGGTCAATATGAAGCAGAGGTCAATGGTAACAGCAGGAACAGCAGAGCCAGGAAACGAGAGACTCACAGGCAAAGGACAAGCAGCAAATGAAGGTATAAGTAGACCAAAGGCGGGAGCTAGAACCGTCTGGCCAGGCTGCAATAGGCTCTCCCACTCCTCAGCCTACCAGCCTGAGTGGTAGCAGATCGAGTCACTCTAGCAGACCTAGGAACAGATGCAGGCTGATTAACCACAGGCGTCGCCACAGAAGCTGTGTCAGGAAAATCCTTCACAGTACCCCCCCTTTTATGAGGGGCCACTGGACCCTTCCTAGGTGGACCTGGCTTGTTGGGGAACGGAAGATGGAACTTCCTGAGTAATAACCTGGCGTGAACATCCCGGGCAGGTACCCAAGTCCTCTCCTCAGGCCCGTATCCTCTCTAATGGACCAGGTACTGAAGGGAGCCTTGGACCATCCTGTTGTCCACAATCTTGGCCACCTCGAATTCTACCCCTTCAGGGGTAAGAACAGGGACCGGAGGTTTTCTCAAGGTAGCCAAGGACGGGGAGCAGCATTTCAGGAGGGAGGCATGGAACACGTTGTGTATTTGAAAAGACAGGGGAACTCCAGCCAGAAGGAGACAGGGTTAAGGACCTCAATGACCCAGTATGGCCCTATATACTGGGGAGCAAAATTTTTGGACGGAACTTTAAGGCGCAAATTTTTTGAAGACAGCCACACCAGATCCCCGACCACAAACAAGGGGTTAGCAGAACGTCTTTCATCTGCCTGAGTCTTTTGTTTGCTCTCGGATGCCACAAGGTTCTTCTGAACCTTGGCCCAGACTGTGGGATTGTTGGAACCACCAGGTGAAATGGAGGAGAACCGTGGATTAAATCCAAAATTACAGAAAAAGGGGGAGACCCCTGATGAGTTACTGTCCCAGTTATTGAGGGAAAATTTGGCGAGGGGAATGAAGGAGACCCAATCATCTTGGCAATCAGAGATAAAACACCTTAAATATTGTTCTAGAGAATGATTAGTCCTCTCAGTTTGGCCATTCGTTTCAGGATGGAAGGCAGAGGAGAAGGACAGATCAATCTCCAACTTCTTACAGAAAGCCCTCCAAAACAATGAAACAAACTGTACCCCTCTGTCAGAAACAATATTGACAGGAACCCCATGGAGACACAGGATGTGTTTGACAAACAAGGTAGCTAAGGTCTTGGCATTGGGTAGTTTCTTGAGGGGCACAAAGTGGCACAACTTACTGAAGCGGTCTACTACAACCCAAACCACCATCTTGCCTTGGGATGGAGGCAGATCGGTGATAAAATCCATGGAGATATGGGTCCAAGGTCTCTGGGGAATGGGCAAAGAACATAGTAAGCCCGCTGGTTGGGACCTGGGAGCCTTGGACCTAGCACAAATTTCACAAGCGGCGACGTAGGCCTTAACGTCTCTAAGCAACCCAGGCCACCAATAGGTTCTAGAAATTAGGTGCTTGGTACCCAGAATGCCTGGATGGCCAGAAAGTGTAGAGTCATGATTCTCCCAGAGTACCCTTAGCCGGAATTGCAGGGGAACAAACAGCTTGTTCTCAGGAAGGTTCTCGGGAGCAGAACCTTGATCAGCCGCAATTTCAGAGACTAAGTCAGAATCAATAGAGGATATGATTATACCTGGGGGCAAAACACAAGCAGGATCCTCCACCGGAGGAGGGCTGGCCATGAAGCTACGTGACAGCATATCAGCTTTAATATTTTTAGACCCAGCCCTATAAGTGACCACAAAGTTGAATCTAGTAAAAAAAAAAATGCCCATCGAGCTTGTCTCGGGTTTAACCTCCGAACAGATTCTAGAAACTGGATTATTGTGGTCGGTAAGGACCATTACCTGGTGCCTAGCCCCTTCCAGGAAGTGGTGCCACTCTTCAAATGCCCATTTAATGGCTAAGAGTTCGCGGTTGCCAACGACATAGTTACTCTCAGTGGGGGAGACCTTCCTAGAGAAGTAGGCACAGGGACAGAGATGGGTGAGAGACCTAGTACCCTTGGACAAGACAGCACCCACTCCCACCCTGGAGGCGTCAACCTCCACGATGAATGGCTCCATCTGGTTAGGCTGAATAAACACTGGGGCAGAGATAAAGCACCTCTTAAGGACCTCAAAAGCCTGGACCACCTCCGGAGGCCAGTGGAGGAGATCGGCACCTTTGCGAGTAAGGTCCGTAAGAGGTTTAGCGATGACCGAGAAGTTAGCAATAAATCTCCTATAATAACTAACAAACCCCAGGAAGCACTGTAAAGCCTTCAAGGAGGCAGGTCGGACCCATTCAGCCACAGCCTGAACCTTGGCAGGGTCCATGCGGAATTCGTTTGGAGTGAGGATTTGACCCAAAAATGGTTTCCTGCACCCCAAACACACATTTTTCGGATTTAGCAAAGAGTTTGTTTTCCCGAAGGGCCTGGAGCACCTTCCTGACATGCTCAATGTGGGAGGACCAGTCCTTGGAAAACACAAGTATACCATCAAGGTACACTACAAGAAATATCCTCAGGTAGTCTCTTAAAATCTCATTTATGAAATTCTGGAAGACCACGGGAGCATTACACAACCCAAAGGGCATGACGAGGTCTTCGAAATGACCTTCGGGCGTGTTAAACGCAGTCTTCCACTCATCCCCTTCTCTGATTCGGATGAGGTTTTAAGCCCCCCGAAGATCAAACTTAGAGAACCATTGGGCCCATTGAACCTGATTGAAGAGATCAGGAATGAGAGGAAGGGGATACTGGTTCCTTACAGTGACCTTATTCAAGTTTCGGTAATCGATGCACGGCCTAAGACCACCACCCTTCTTCCCTACGAAGAAGAAGCCAGCACCTACCGGAGAAGTCGAGGGACGAATGTAACCCTTGGCCAGGCTTTCCTGGATATATTCTCTCATGGCTTCACGTTCGGGACAAGAGAGATTAAATATCCTACCTTTAGGGAGCTTAGCTCCTGGTACCAAATCGATAGCGCAATCGTACTCTCTATGAGGCGGTAACTCTTCGGAAGCTTTTTTAGAAAAAACATCAGCGAAGTCCTGAATAAACTCAGGTAGAGTGTTCACCTCCTCAGCAAGAGAAAGCAAATTAATAGAAAAACAGGACACCGTGCATTCATTACCCCATTTAGAACGGAACAGGACTTTAACACACTACGGAATGGGTAGGAGGGGTCATTACCCCACAGAGATTTATATTTATCCTCCTGGGAAATAGATCACTCACATGTTTTGCAACAATTTGGAGCATTTTCTTTAACTCTGCAAAGAAATGATAATATTACCAATATTGAATTGACTTTTTTTTTGCATGGAGCACTATATCTCCTGTACAATAAGGAAGATTTTTTTGTAAACAGTCTTGTCCTGGTGTGTCATTTGTTTTACACACTTTTTAAATACGTTACAAGTAAAAGTTACATTTTAAACGAAACTCTAGTCCTATTCCAGTGATTTAATTATAAATTCTTGTAGAGTATACAAAATATCAAGTCCTGCGGTGGTAGGCTTCAAATATACCACTAACACCTTAAACATTACCCCATTTAGTAAGATCCCCGGTATTCCAGTTAAATGTGGGATTATGCATCTGCAACCAAGGAAGGCCTAAAACCAAATCGGACGATAATCCCTGCATCACCAACACAGAACACTGCTCCGAATGAATGGAGCCCACAATGTGTTCAAAAACAGGGGTATGCTGCGTAAAATAACCATTAGCAAGTGGGGTGGAGTCGATACCCACTACCGGGACAGGTTTAGGCAAATCAATCAATGGCATGGCTAGAGACATAGCAAATTCCACAGACATAATATTAGCAGAAGACCCTGAATCCACGAAGGCACTGCCGGTGGCAGACCTACCGTAAAAAGAGACCTGAAAGGGAAGCAAGATCTTATTAGGTTTCATGTATACAGGAAATAACTGTGCGCCCAAGCAACCTCCCCGATGCTCACTTAGGCGCGGAAGTTTTCCGGCTGCTTACTGTGTCCTCTAGGACAGTCGTTCACTTGATGCTTGCCATCCCCACAGTAGAAGCAGAGAGAATTCTTCCTGCGGAACTCTCTACGTTGTTGGGGAGACACGGAGGCCCCGAGTTGCATTGGGTCATCCGAGTTTTCCATGGAAGAACGGAGCAACGGAACCTCGGGGGCCATCATAGGGGAGCCAGAGGAGAATGCACAGAAACGTTCAAGTCGTCGTTCCCTGAGACGTCGGTCAAGACGTACCACTAAAGCCATAACCTGATCTAGAGAGTCAGAAGAGGGATAACTAACTAACAGGTCTTTCAGAGCGTTCGACAGACCCAATCTAAACTGGCAACTCAAGGCAGGGTCATTCCACGAGAAGCTACACACCACTTCCTAAAGTCAGAACAGTACTCCTCAATGGGTCTCTTACCCTGACGTAAGGTCACCAGCTGACTCTCGGCAAAGGCAGTCTTGTCAGTCTCGTCATAGATGAGTCCGAGAGCCGAAACAAAATGGTCAACAGAAGAGAAATCAGGGGCATCAGGGGCCATGGAGAAGGCCCATTCCTGGGGGCCATCCTGAAGCCGGGACATAATTATACTCACTCGCTGGCTCTCAGAACCTACAACTTTCCCGAAAGGAGAAAAAAGTCTTCCGGTCCCCTGAGAACCGGTCAGGCAACTTGAGGTGGGGTTCAAGAGGTGGGGTGGAGGGCACAACCTGGGTAGCATCACGCTGGTTGAACCTCTGAGCCAGGTCTTGGACCTGTAGGGAGAGGCCCTGCATTTGCTGAGCCAGGGCCTCAAGGGGGTCCATAGTGTGTCAGGGACCAGGGTAGAAAAGGTATATGGGCCTGTGATTATGTAATGACAGGATAGGGAGACAGACAGGTGAGCCCTAATCTACCCGCCACTCAGTTCCTGCCTACTTGCACAGCCCGCCCTAGGCGACGGGGTACAACTGGGCGACAGTCCCTACGCTCAATATGTGCACGACAGACAAACAAGACAAGGGTACACAAAAGCAAAGGGAAGTGGGCAGTTGCCCACGGCAACACCGTGAGCAACAGAGTAGTGGACGAGCTGAGTCAAGCCAGGAGTGTACGAGGTAACAAATGCAGAGCAGGAGAATAGTCAGTCAAGCCAGGGTCAATATGAAGCAGAGGTTAATGGTAACAGCAGGAACAGCAGAGCCAGGAAACAAGAGAATCACAGGCAAAGGACAAGCAGCAAATGAAGGTATAAGTAGACCAAGGGCGGGAGCTAGAACCATCTGGCCAGGCTGCGATAGGCTCTCCCAGTCGTCAGCCTACCAGCCTGAGTGGTAGCAGCTCGAGTCACCCTAGCAGACCTAGGAACAGATGCAGGCCAATTATCCATGGGCGTCGACACAGAAGCTGTGTCAGACAAATCCTTCATGCATGGAAGACAGATTACATAAGGCCAACCTACGTATAGTGGGTTTCCCGGAAAATGCGGAAGGGGCAGAGTGCGTCTCTTTTATTAAAAAGTAGCTATTGGATAACTTTGGAGAAAAGTCTGTTTCAAATCTTTTCAAAATGGAAACAGCACATAGGGTGTCGAAGAAAGCAAGGCCCCCAGGCACCTAGGCCTATCCTTATTAAGCTATTTAGTGCAGGGGACAGAGACTATCTTCTCAGAGCGGCAAGCCACAAATCTTATCTGACCTATACTGCGGGGAGGATTTTACTCTATCCTGATTATTCCCAGGCTACGACTAAAAGTAGAATCAAATTCTCTGCAGTTAAAAACAGGCTTAGGAAATCTGGTATTCAGTACTCTCTGATCTTTCCGGCCTGTCTCCGAGTGGTCTATGAATATCTTACTGTCTTTTTTGATAATACAGAGGAAGCAGTGACCTGGATGGACAAAAAGAATATTTGATACGTATATGTCTTATCTAGGAAGGATTGTCTATCAGTTATGTGGAAAAAAAAAGGTTCTGCTGATGGTTTGTCCAATAGTGGCTGTGTAGAGAGAAAAGAGGAGTGGACCTAGGATTGATTCCTGAGGAACCCCGATAGCAAGCGAAAGAGGAGAAGAAGTGGAACCAGCAAATGACACACTGAATGAGCGGTCAGAGAGATAGGAGGAAAACCAAGAGAGAGCAGCGTCCTTGAGGCCAATAGAGTGGAGCATGTTAAGTAGGAGTTGGTGGTCTACAGTGTCAGAGGCTGCAGAACTATCCAGAATAATGAGGAGAGACTATTTACCACATAATACCATAATACCATTTACCACATAATACAAGGAAGGACCTAGCTCTTAAAGCAGAGCTCAAATTTGATTTACATTGTATCACCACATACAATATAGCTCACAAAAAAACATTGGCACATCCTACAGCACAACCCTTTTCTTAAAACTATTCTCCCACCGAAAACCCTCCTGACATTTAGGAGAGCTCCCGCTATTAAAAATATTTTAGCCCCAGTAGGGTAAAATTTCCACAAATTGGGACCAAACTTACTTATTTTCAGCCCCAAATTAAGATTAAAGTGGGGAGTTTTAAATGTGGCACACCTAGGTGCCTATGCTTTCACACTATTACCCACAATACCACCACCTTTTGTTCAAATCATAATGGTAATACATTTAACATAAAGAAAAAACTCAACTGTCAATCACAGTTCATAATCTATTTAATAGATTGTGTCTGCGGAGTTCAATATGTGGGGAGAATTATTCCACCCCTCCACTGCAGACTTAATAAACATAGGTCTAACTGTAACAAAAAATTCATCATGCACAGTGTCTCAAAACATTGCACATTTAAGCATAAAGAGCATTTTGGGTGTTTTAAAATAACCCCAATTGACCAAATAGATGCACACCTTCACAATAGGTTCAGCTCTTTGTGCAAAAGAGAGGTCTATTGGATCTACAAATTAGATACCTTGGTGCCGCATGGTTTAAACTAAACTAATTGACTGAAACTATCATCTAGCGTATCCAGCAGTTTCCCTATGAACAGTTCCCTTACCCTCCTTTCTTATGTCTACCTCACATTGATATATATCCAGCACATACAATAGTCCCCTTTTTTATCTGGACCCCGTGACCCCAATAGGTGCACTTACTTACCAATCTAAGGATTGAATTCCCCCACAGAACGGCTACCCAACCAGAATTAATAGCAATCAGCACCACACTTACCTCCGCTCCGTCACTTCGCTTTTCCCTATTGACTCCACCGAGCTTCCACAGTCCCAGCAAGCGTCAGGTTGCCTTAGTTACAAAATGGGACTACATTTCATTACAGTAGCTCTCTTTATAGAGCACTCACCAATCCTCCATAACTCCACCATAGCCTTCAACTCCCGGGTACAGACCACTACCATTTCCAGTGGTACGATCATGCTGACTGCAGTAGGCCAGTCTCTTCATTTTATACACAGGTTTGATTTTTTTTTTTAAATGTGCTACGATGCGCCAGTTATCAACTCTGCCTATATAATAATGTTATAATTTTTTTAACACATACATGCCACTGTGATCGGTGATATACATGTGTCCCCTACCTTTCTTATCTATTCTGCAGTTTTTTTATGTTTGTTTTTACTTTGACAGTCTGTCTTATCAGACTTCAATGACCTTTTCAAACCAAGTAACCTTTAACCTGCTAAACACCTCTACATGACTCATCCATGACTTGACCAAACACCTCTACATGACTCATCTATGACTCATCCAAACACCTCTACATGACTCATCCATGACTCATCCAAACAACTCTCTATGACTCATCCATGACTCATCCAAACACTACTCCATGACTCATCCATGACTCATCCAAACACCTCTACATGACTCATCCATGACTCATCCAAACACCTCTACATGACTCATCCACGACTCATCCAAACACCTCTACATAACTCATCCATGGCCCATCCAAACACCTCTGCATAACTCATCCATGTGACCTTTTTCACACATTTTTTTACCACTTTGTCTTGGCTATATATTTCACCTTTGCAAGGGGAGTATATAGCATTTGTATTTTACCTGATGAAGAGGCCGGTCCGGTCTTACCTGCAAACGCTGATGCTGCTGCAGAATCAACTGTAGCCTCTGGTGCCGATGTGGCCGACACGATGCAGGACCTGTGAGTGACGTCACAGATCTGCACTGTCAGAAGCTGGGCGTTCTGAAGAGAAGTGGATGATACTTCTCTTCAGAGCGCCCAGCTAGTAAAAGTATTAAAAACGCCCCGATGTACGCACATAATACACGCCCACTTGGACTTTTACTTTAAACACGCCCACTTGGACTTTTGCAAGCCTCATTTGCATAACTACAAAAATGGTCATAACTTGGCCAAAAATGCTCGTTTTTTAAAAATAAAAACGTTACTGTAATCTACATTGCAGCGCCGATCTGCTGCAATAGGAGATAGGGGTTGCAAAATCTGGTGACAGAGCCTCTTTAACTTAATTAGAAACTATATTTCAGCGTTGGTCTGTCTCCAGGAACCTATCTCACTGGGGAATCTGCAAGAGGGATTGAAAGGCAGTGAATGAGTAGGGCCTATCATTCAGTCTCCTCATCTTTTTCAAGGGTGATTTCAATTTAACTTAGCCGTTAAAACAGAGTTAGCAGAGGCTGAATATAATCTGGTTCAAGATCCTTCAGATCTTAATAGATTAAAATGGCACAATTTACAAGCACAATATGAAGACAGACAATCTACCTTTGCCATAAGAGAGTAATTTACGTTGGGTAAAAGGATCTTTTTTGAGATGGGTAGATGGGGAAAATTATTATCCTCTATAATTAAAAATCAAAATGCATCCCCACTTATTCCAGTAATTAGGAAAAGAGATGATTCAGGATTATGTATGGATTCAGAGAGTATATTATTAGAGTTTGCAGACTATTACATTTACGCTTCAAAATCGAATTGCTCGGATGGGCAAATTAAAAACTATAAACTCCGTTGTTCTCCCAGTGTTAACATCTGAACAAC
Organism: Rhinoderma darwinii; assembly: GCF_050947455.1. Taxonomy (NCBI): domain Eukaryota; kingdom Metazoa; phylum Chordata; class Amphibia; order Anura; family Rhinodermatidae; genus Rhinoderma; species Rhinoderma darwinii. The sequence continues at coordinate 82,028,616 of NC_134691.1, forward strand.
TTTGTGGTTTGGAGGCCTTTCTGAGAATGCAGGAATTAGAAGATGTGATTAACAATTTAACAAAAAAATAAGGCCACAGGCATGGACGGTATTCCTTATTAGGGGTATATTGGGTACCAAGATGTTTTCTGGAAAATCTTTACAATGTTTTTATTGCTTCTTTTTCTCAAGGAATACTTCCCCCTTCTATGATGGAAGCAAATATTATTCTAATGCCAAAAATGGGTAAGGATTCACTGAATGTGGATTCTTATCGGCCTATATCGCTTTTGAATTCAGACATGAAAATTTTGACTAAAGTGTTGGGCAATCGACTGATGGCAGTTATCCATTCCCTGGTGGCTTTGGACCAGACCGGGGTTTCTTTCTGGGAAATCAATCTTCTGCAATCTCAGGAGGGCCTTTGCTAATATTCAATATGGTGGTGAAAAATTTCCACAGGGGGCTATATTGTCTCTGCATGCTTGTAAAACCTTTGACACAGTGGAATGGGGTTTTCTATGGGAGGAACTCCGGTCTTTTGGCTTTGGGTATGATTTTGTGAAATGGATTAAAATGGTATACTCTAGTCCCTGGGCTAGGATAGGTACGAGAGGATGTTTCTCCCCTTTTTTCTCTTTGTCTTGAGGTACCCAACAGGGATGCCACCTTTCTCCATTGTTATTTATTTTACTTATTGAGGTCCTAACAGTCAGAGTTAGAACGTATAGTCGGATAAAAGGATTCCTGATGGGTGAAATGGAGGAAAAAATGTCCTTATACGCCAATGACATGCTATTATTTCTTATCGATACATCCTATATTGGTTATGCCATAGAAGTGAATGAGAACTTTGGAGAGTTTGCAGGAGTAAAGCTTAATTGGAAAAAGTAGTCACTGATGGCTTTTAATTTCACTTCTGTATTAGGAGTATAAAAACTTCAGGTGGTGGACTCTATTCAATATTTGGGCATCAGAATTTCTAGGTCAGTGTTGGATTTTGTGCTTCTTAATACTTATTTGTTACCTTAACCCCTTCCCGACATTTGACATATCCATACGTCATAGCCAGGTAGGGGAAGTATGGAATGGGCTCACGGAGTGAACCAGCTCCATACGATGCGGGTGTTGACTGTATGATACAGCCGACACTTCACAGTAAGGAGCGGGATCGCGCTTGAACACGATCCCGCTCGTTTAACCCATTAAATGCTGTGGTTAATAGCGACCGCAGCATTTAAATCATTAGAAAGTGGGGGGCGACCCCCTCTAGCAGCTCATCGTGCCCCCTGCAATGCAATCGCGGGGTGGCGATGGTTGCTATGGCAGCCGGGGGGCCTAAAAAAAACCTTTTCCCATTTTCCCCCTAGAGCATTGTAAAAAAATAAATAAATAAACATATTTGGTATTGCTGCATCCGTAAAAGTCTGAACTATTACAATATATCATTATTTAACCCGCATAGTGTACGCCGTAAAAAAAAAATTAAACGCCAGAATCGCTATTTTTTGGTCACCTCATCTCCCTCAAATTTTTTTATAAAAAGTGATCAAAACCTTGCATGTACCCTAAAATGGTATCATTAAAAAATAGAGCTTATCCCACAAAAAATAAGCCCTCATACCACTTAATCAACGGAAAGTGGCTCTCAGAATTTGGCGACACAAAATAATTTTTTTACACTTAGTTTTTTACAATTTTTTACAATAAATGGCGCTACAAAAAACTACATCTCGTCGCGCAAAAATCAAGCCCTCAGGGCTATATAGATGGAAAAATAAAAAAGTTATGGCTTTTGGAAGGTGGGGAGTAAAAAATGAAATTAAAAATCTGAAAAATGGCTGCTGCGGGAAGGGGTTAATATATAAGTCAATAGGAATAGGGTACTACCTCAATATGCAGCACGAATAGCACTAATTAAAATGGTAATCCTCCATTTGGTGCTTCATAATTTTGACAATACCCCGATATGGTTACCTCGTACTATCTTTATAACTCTCCAATAGAGGGGCAAGCATTATTTGGAGGGGCAAGCATCCCCGTATTAAATATGATAGATTTTGTCTACCAGTTAAGGATGGTGGCTTTGCTCTGTCAGATTTCTTGAAATATTTCTTGGCATATCAATTGCAACAATTTATATATTGGAGGAATCTTGCTGTTAATAGAATGATATTGCAAGACAGGGGGTATGGACAGAGTTGGAGTGTTCCTCAAATATTGGAATCAGGAATGCTGATTAGTCCCCAATATTCTTCGGACCCTTTGTTAAGATTATATCTTAAAGTCTGACTGGAGACCAAGAGTGTACTCACGTATGGGGGATATTTGTAATTCACTCCTCTTTGGAACAATTTTTACTTATATGAATTTTCTTAAATTTCGGGACTTTGGGTCAAGCACGACTTAACGCAACTATCTCCTTTCAGGGTCTTCAGCTGGATTTTGAGTTACAAAGAAATAGTTGGTTATCCTATCTTCACTTATGCCACGCATGGAATTTCACTAAAGATAAACACAAATATAGAATTAAACCATTTCCTGTTGGTGATATTTTGACAGACGATGATGAAACTTTGATCTTGTTGGGTGACACTACTGGGTTTGACACTTTATATAATAAAATACAGGTGCAGATGACTCTTCAAATATTATTTTTAGCACATTTAGAAATTCTTAAAAAATATATTTCTGGTAATCCCCCACTTTTTCTTGTATGGAAGAACCAGATATATAAGACCATACTCTATGAAAAATTATATTATGTTGCCGAAGCAAGAAGAAGTTATTTAAATCCAAATGGCAGCCTTGTGTTGATCTTTTGGACCAAACTGATAAAAAAACTTTCTTCGTTTTTCTGGTTAGGGGGAGGGATGAGTGGGGATAGGAAGAGTTGGGTTAAATTCTGAATGTAGCAATACTATTAACCCCTACGCGCACCAGGACACAACTGTATGTCCATGTGGCCAGTGTCTTAAGGCACAGGGACGTACAGTTACTGCGTGGTTCCCGGTGCACACTGTCGGCAACAGTGTGCACCGGGAACTGGGAGGCCAGCTGTCCCTGACAGCTGACACTCCAATGTATGCCGATCAGCGGCTTATTTCCGCTGATTTTGGCAATTAACCCCTTCATTGTGGTGACCGATTGCAATCACCGAATTCAGGGGTTTCTAGCTCATCGGCAGACCTCACAATGAAATCGTGAGGTTTTCAGATGGCTAGCATGGCGATCGGAGGCCAAGTAATGGCCTCCGTGTCTGCCATGTATGGAAGCCTATCAGGATCAGCCACCTGATAGACTTCCTGTCAGAGACTGGACGTCACTGCCGTTCGTGATGCACACTGTTGATGTGACAGTGTCGGCGACAGTGTGCATCGAGAACCGGGAGGTCAGCTGTCCCTGACAGCTGACACTCCACTAGTTGCCGATCAGCGCTGATTTCGGCAATTAACCAGTTACATGCGGGGCTCGATTGCGATCTCCGCATGTACAGGGTTTGTAGCACATCAGCAGCCCCCATGCAATTGGGGGGCTTCTGATGCTTGTGATGGCACCCAGGGGCCAAACAACGGCCCCCGGGTCTGCCATGTATGCAAGCCTATGAGGATTAGCCTCTGCTGGTCCTCGTAGACTAACTGTCAGAGTGACTGTGACGTCACACTGACAGTTGGAATACGTTACACTACCTAGGTAGTGTAATGTATTCTAGCAGCGATCAGAGCTGCAGGTAAAAAAAGAAAGTGTAAAAAGTAAATAAAAAATAAAAAAAAGTTAATAAAAATGTTTTACAAAAGTGTAAAAATAAAATATATTTTTTTCCTATAATAAGTCGCTTATTATAAAAAATGAAAACCATTAAAAAATGAAACCATTAAAAAACAGTACACATATTTGGTATCACCGCGTTTGTAACGACCCAATCTATAAAACTATAATGTTATTTTTACCGCACGGTGAACGCCGAAAAAAAAATAAACTAAAAACAATGCCAGAATCACTATTTTTTGGTCACCACCCCTCCCAAAATATAGAATAAAAGTGATCAAAAAGTCCCATGTACCCGAAAATAGTACCAATAAAAACTACAACCCGTCCCGCAAAAAACAAGCCCTTACACCGCTTTTTTGACTGAAAAATAAAAAAGTTATGGCTCTCAGAATATGGTGACACAGACAATAAATTATTTTATAAAGAAGTGATTTTATTGTGCAAACGCTGCAAAACATAAAAAAACTATATACATATGGTATCGCCGTAATCATACCAACCCGCAGAATAAAATAAAATTGTCATTTATAGCGCATTATGAACGCCGTAAGAAATAAAGAATTTAAAACGCCAAAATCACTGTTTTTGACCACCAAAGCTCTAAATGAAATGTAATAAAAAGTGATCACAAATTTGCATCTACCAAAAAATGGTACCAATAAAACTACAGCTCGTCCTGCCAAAAATAAGCCCTCACACTGCTCAATTCATGGATTAATAAAAAAGTTATGGTGTTTGGAAGGCGGGGAGTGAAAAACTAAAATTGAAAAGCAAAAAAGGATCAGTTCTGCAAAGGTTAATTAATTTCTATTAAAAAAATAAATTATTACCACATGTGGGGTATTGTCGTACTCGGGAGAGATTGCGTTACAAATTTAGGACGTCTTTTTCTCCTTTATCCCTTGTGAAAATGAAAAAATTCAAAATTTTAGTGGACAAAAATGTTTATATTCATTTTCACGGCCTAATTCTACTAAATTCTGCAAAAGACCTGTGTGGTATAAATGCTTACTAAACCCCTAGAAAAATTCCTTGAGGGGTCTAGTTTCCAAATTGGGGTCACATTCGGGGTGTTTCCACTATTTTGTTCCCTCCAGGGGGTTGCAATCGGGACATGGCACTAAAAACCAATCCAGCAAAATCTGTGCTCCAAAATCCAAATGGCGCTCCCTCCCTTCTGAGCACTGCCGTGGGTCCAAACAGCAGTTTTTTTCACCACATATGGGGTATTTCCGTAATCGGGAGAAGATGCTTTACAAATGTTGGGGTGAATTTTCTTCTTTATTCCTTGTAAATATTAAAAATGTCTATGTTATTTCGGAAAAAAAGTAGATTTTCATTTTCACAGACTAACTCCAATAAATATAGCAAAATACCTGTGGGGTCAAAGTGCTAACTATACCCCTAGATAAGTTCCTTGAGGGGTCTAGTTTACAAAATGGGGTCACTTTTGGGCAGTTTCCGCTGTTTTGGCACCACAAAACCTCTTCAAACTCGACATGGCGCCTAAAATATAATCTAAAAATAAGCAGGCCCCAAAATCCACTAGGTGTTCCTTTGCTTCTGAGGCCGGTGTTTCGGTCCATTAGGGCACTAGGGCCACATGTGGAATATTCCTAAAAACCTCAGGACCTGGGCAATAAATATTGAGTTGTATTTCTCTGGTAAATCCTTCTGTGTTACACAATTTTTTTTATTACAAATGAATTTCGGCAAAAAAAAGAGAAATTTGTAAATTTCCCCTCTACTTTGCTTTATTTCCTGTGAAATGCCTAAAGGGTTAAAATACATTCTGAATGCTGTTTTGAATACTTTGAGGGGTGCAGTTTTTAAAATGGGGTGATTTATTGGGGTATTCTAATATATAAGGCCCTCAAAACCACTTCAGAACTGAACTGGCCCCTGTAAAAATAGCCTTTTGAATTTTTCTTGAAAATGTGAAAAATTGCTGCTAAAGTTCTAAGCCTTGTAACGTCCAAGAAAAATAAAGGGATGTTCAAAAAATGATGCAAATATAAAGTAGACATATGGGAAATGGTAACTAGTGACTATTTTGTGTGGTATTACTATCTGTTTTACAAGCAGATACATTTAAATTTAGAAAAATGCACATTTTTGCAAATTTTCTCTCAATTTTGGTGTTGTTCACAAATAAATATTGAATTTATCGACCAAATTTAGTAAAGTACAATATGTCATGAGAAAACAATCTCAGAATCTCTTGGATAGGTAAAAGCATTCCGGAGTTATTACCACATAAAGTAACACATGTCAGATTTGAAAAAATCGGCTGTGCCACAAGGCCAAAACAGGCTGCGTCCTAAAGGGGTTAATACTTTTATATTGTTTGTGTTGTACTAAGTATTGCTTTTTGTCAAGAGAGGTCAAATCAGCTTGCATTTTATATTTATTGCAAATAATTCCAATTATGGATCTGTCAATCAAAAAATCTGAAGATGCTATTTTTATATTATTTATTTGGGGAAATTAGGGACCAAGAATTCTGGATTCTCCATGATTTTTATATTGATAGCCTTAAAATAGGTAATCAATATCAGATTTGTGAGGGTCCGAGTCATGTATCATGCTATATAGAAACTACCCTCACAAAAAATCTTTTCCACTATGGCCGTAAGAAAACAATGAGTTCTGTACATATATTCTCCCAACAGCATTATTTTAAGTTTAAGTTCGCTATCGTTGGAAAAAAAACCATTTATAACGCTTTTTTATTTTTTGCCAAATGGCATGGACTTTTATAGTTGCATAGCTGGCAAGGTTTAAAAAAGATAGAGGTCCAACAAGTCCAATCTATACTCTTACTGTATTAATTCAGAGAATGGCAAAACAATTATGAGGCGGATGCCAATTGCCCCATATTATTGGAAGAAATTCCTTCCCAACTCCAAATATGGAAATCAGAATAAATTCCAGGACCAACGTCTCATCTCCATAATCTAGTACCCATCACGTGTGAAATGATATATTTTTCAAAAAGGCATCTAGGCTCCTCTTGAACTTGCTCAGTCAACCAACCCTTACAACATCATGTGGCAGAGAGTTCCGTAGTCTCACTGTCTTTACAGTAAAGATTCTGTGATAATAGTGAAACGTTTTTTTCTCTAGATGTAGAGGATGCCCCCTTGTCATTGTTACAGGCCAAGGTGTAAAAACATCATTATAAAGACCTCTGTACTGTCCATTCATATATTTGTACATTGTAATCGCTCAAAGCCGTCTTTTTTTCGAAACTGAATAACCCCAAGTTTGATAACATTTCTTGGTACTCCTATCCACCCTATCCCTCAGTAACCTCGGTCACCCTACTCTTCACCTGCTCAGGTTCAGATATGTCCATCTTTTACGCAGGTGCCGAAAATTGTACATAATAGTTTAGAACACGCATGTCAAACATAAGGCCCGTGGCCCGAATCCGGCCCACCAGCACATTTTATGTGGCCCGCAAGTTTCGCTGCATGTAAAAACCTGAATCAGGGTTTTACATGCAGCGCCACAATAGCAAGACTTCTAAGTCAGCAAAAACAGGTGTTTTTTTCTGCCGTCCGTAGTGTCCGTCCCGGAATTAGTTCTCCTGGAACATTGCACTGCGCCAAAAAGGACATGCGCAGTGCAAAGGGAAGAGTAGGCGGCCGTGGGCATATTTCCAATCTGAAAATATGCAGGCCACGGCTAAGTGAGTAAGTCTGAGTGAGGTCAGTGCCGGGAGTGGACCACTCCTGTCACCTGACCTGAGTCACCTGACCTCACGTCAGTGACGTGAGGTCAGGTGACCGACTCATGTCAGCTGAATGGACTGGTTCATTCCCGGGCAGCATCTACCTCACTCAGACCGCCCCGCGTGACTTGCTAAATGTGAGTCAAGTCAGGCAGAGTGGTAGCGGTAAACTACCGCTCACCGCTCCGGAGCCTATGTGTCCTGGGGCGCTCTGGGCCCTATGGGTGGGACTATATACAAGGGGCGGACTGTGTGGCACTCTCTATATGGGAGGCTGTGTGGCACTTCCTACAGGGGGGCTGTGTGGCACTCTCTACAAGGGAGGCTGTGTGGCATTCTCTACATGGGGTGCTGTGTGGCAATCGCTACAAGGGGGGCTCTGTGGCACTATCTACAAGGGGGGCTGTGGGGCACTCTGTACAAGGGGGGCTGTGGGACACCATGTACAAGGGGGGCTGTGGGGCAATCTGTACAAGGGGGGCTGTGTGGCATTCTGTACAAGGGGGGGCTGTGTGGCACTCTGTACAAGGGGGGGCTGTGTGACACTCTGTACAAGGGGGGCTGTGTGTGGCACTCTGTACAAGGGTGTGTGTGTGTGTGTGTGGCACTCTGTACAAGGGGGCTGTGTGTGGCACTCTGTACAAGGGGGGGCTGTGTGTGGCACTCTGTACAAGGGGGGGCTGTGTGTGGCACTCTGTATAAGGGGGAACTGTGTGGCACTATCTACAAGAGGGGGTGTTTGGTGCTATTTACAGGGGGCTGTGGGTGTTGGGCTATTTACAGGGGGCTGTGTGTGTGGGGCTATCTACAGGGGGCTGTGTGTGTGGTGCTATCTACAGGGGGCTCAAATGGGGCATTATTACTGTGTGGGGACCCGGTTGCTGAGCGAGCACTTTTATTGTGTTGAGCACTGAGAAATCATTATTACCATCTGGGGCACTGTGGATTAACATAAATGTAACTACTCCTTAACAGTTAAGCGAGCTGTTACATTTATACAGTCTTACAATTACAATCGGCCCTTTGAAGGCAATCATAAGGCTGATGTGGCCCTTGGTGAAAATGAGTTTGATACCCCTGGTCTAGAACATACCTACTTATAAAAGCTAATTAGATTACTTTGACAGGACTTATCATTCATAAACCCATGCTGATGCTGTGTTATACGTTTATTCTCATTTAAATGCTCCAGCATAGCATCTCTTAGAAAACCTTTAAATATTTTACCCACAATGTAGGTTAAACAATAGCCTTAATGTAAAATTGTATATGCTAGCTAAAGCCCCTTGACATTATGAGCCTCCGATATTATCTGAAAAGGAAATATTTATTGGATGCAATATCAACTTTGGGTTAAAGCTGCAGCAGAATGCAGGATATTATACAGCAGTAATCAGCAGCGTAGCTGAGAATTTAGCACTGGGGTGACATATAAAACTTACTAGCAGCTGCAGCACGTCTGTGTCTTTCTCACTCTGCTCCTGCTTCCTCCTCCTGCTTCCCTTCCCCTCTCCATAGACTTGTATGGGCAGCGTGTCTGTGTCTGACCCTCTCTCTCTCTCTGCTCCCTCCAATTGCTCCACTCTCCATAGACTTGTAAAAGCAGGCAATGAAGAGACACCCCCCCCCATACGCACACACTTTTTGCATTATGTCATTTCTGCTCTATAACTAGGGATGTATTTTGCTTGACAACTGGGGGTGGACAGAAGATTACAGGAAGGGCGTCACCTAGTGGCAGTAACTTCACACAGAATTTGCATTGATAAAACGACTACATTTGAAAGTTGATCTTTATCAGGTATATTATTAGATTACATAACTTGTTTGAAAAGTTAGTGTTAATTTATGACTGCATCATATCTTGGTAGAGAAAAGCTTCGCCCCTTAGAGGCAATATGGTTAAGGAAATACAGATCTCCGCTTATGGGTGGTTCATTTTTAGATAGAAAGAAAAGGTAATACGAGACATCTCTGATTTAGCAGCTCTGCCTGCAGAATGAGCCAATTACTAAAAATGTATCCAAAATTTATTTTATGTTACAGAAGCTTGTATATTGAAACTTACCATCATATATATAGAAATGAGACAGACTTTACCTAAGATTATAGAGTGGTGTAAAGCGATATTACCAATTTGCCATTTGGAAGAATTCTGTTCTATCTTTATTGATAATATTCTCAACAGCTATGGCTGAAATAGGACAGTTGGATTAAAATAAGTTACTGTAAAAAGTTTGACTGGGGAGGTAAGGGTTATCTGGGATAATATATTTATTGTGATATGCTGTAGTTCAGGGCCTCTCAACTTTTTCCCACTGGGACCTCCCTAGCCAAAGTATCGGGATGCCTTGACCGCACCATAAGTCGTAGTCCATGTCAAAATATTTTTTTTAAAAACCTTAAAGGAGTTGTCTACTGCCGGACAACTGATGACCTCTCCACCGGATAGGTCATCAGTATATGATCTGTGGGGGCCCGACACCCAGAACCTGCACCGATCAGCTGTTCCAGTGGTCTGCAGGAACCGGATGTCATTGCACAGTATGCAATGTACAGAGGCGGAAGCAGTTGGCTCCATACAATGCATACCGGCCGATCTGCAGATCTGCTCCTATTCACTTGAGGCCACCGGAACAGGTGATCGGTATGGGGTCTAGGTGTTGGACCCCCACAGATGCTATACTGATGACCTATCTGGTGGATAGGTCATTAGTTGACCGGATGCGGACAACCCTTTAATTTATATTACAATTTGTTTCCTGAACCCAGTAAAACATTAATATAACCACAAAAGCAGTCACTAAACTAGAAATTGCTGCAGATGGAGAAAGGACTGTGCTGTATATGACCACTTTCATCATAACTGCCTCCACGACTACGTCTCACCAACAACTCAGCAATGAGCCCCCTTTACAGTTTAAGAGGCACTGATCTAATTTATAAGAGGGGCAGACCTCTGGGGTTGACAACAGGAGGACTCTAAGCCCCTCTCTCCCTGTCCCCTCTTTTTTCTCTTTTTATTTTCTTTCACTCTAGTAATTATCTAAAACATATTAGAAAGACAATGCTGGGTTTTAACTAGCTGATGATTAGAATTGTGATAATTATTTTTAATTTATTGTATCTCAAATCTTGTTTCTATTTCTAATCAAAATAGTAAATACCTAAAAGGGAAAAAAATAGAGCTATTTTATAAACATTAATCTTTTACATATTATAGAAAAAAGCTTTCATGTAATGAGAATATTGTATACAGTGCTTCAAGGTATTAGCATAACTGAATTATAAGGAAAAGTGATGTAATTTAGCCTACTTTAGCTAATATCTTGACTCTGCATCTGAAAATGATGCACACTAATGTTCAAGACAAAGAAATACATTTGTGTAAATATTTCTAAACCGCATATAGATCAATTTAGTATTTCAATGACTGAGGATCAATAATTTAGCATTAAATCATTTGAGCAGTGAAATTTTGACACATTCAAAGTAAGTTTGTTGATTTATTCTATGTAACAAGCTTTAATAAAATACAAATTAACATATAAAAATGACACTACACTTTACAGTGCTGCACCAGAATAAATCTCTGAAAATATACTACCAGATATTGTAAAAAAAAAAGAGGGGGGCAAAATATGTTTTATTGTTTGGCTCGCAAGAACAACGTATAAATATAAAGCTGGCTCCATGAAAAAGTAAAAGGACTTAGTGAAAATGTGTAAACATAGTACAATACAAGACCACAATATGACTTCCACTTCCAGGTTCTGTTCTGGTTAATCCATGTTGGTTATTAATCCAGGGATTTATTTTTAAGTCATTAAAGAGTAATTCTGCCTTTAATAGAGATACACCTATTTTGGAGATGGATAGGATGGCTATAGATTTAAAAGAGGAGGCCATTATTTATTTAAGCTGTGCTTTAACCAGTGAAAACAACATCTTAAGAAAAAAGGGCTGAAATATTGTATCTGCTTTGTATTACAGTTTTCTTACTAAGTTGATATGTCTCAATGCAGAGACACAACTTCTGGACCATGAAGTAATGAAAAATGTTGGCCTGGTCTGATTGAATCCCATTTTTATTATGTGGGCAGCTGAGTGTATGTGCATCAATGGGCCAGCAGAGGCAGTGTGATACACTGGGCAAGTCCTGACATTCATGTGGATGTTACTTTCACACGTACCATCTGTCTAAATATTATTACAGACCAAGTACACACCTTCATGGCAACAGTGTTACAAATTTCCTAGATCTCAATCTGATTGAGTTTCTGTTGAATGTGCTGGAAAAACAAATCTGATCCATGTAGGCCCTACCTTGCAATTTACAGGACTTAAAGAATCTGCTGCTAACGTATTTGTGCCAGATACCATAGGACACCTTCAGAGGTTTTGCGTTCAAGCCCCAACGGGTCATAGCTGTTTTGGTGGCACGAGGGAGACCTTCAAAATATTAGTCAATATATGCACTTCAAAACGCATTGGTACTGTGGGCTAGGTCCAAGTCAAAGACCGACCTCCCATATATAAACAAGATAGGCAACTCTATTTTGGTATATCGAAAACACAGAAGAAAAAGAGCTTGTAGCCAGGGGGGTATATTAAACATACAAAATTTATTAATGACATATACAAGAAATACAGTTATATAAAAATATATGTATATGATACAATATATTAAAAGGATGAGACTCTAGGAGAAAGTTTCAAGGAACAAGTATCAGCAATATAATTATGCAAATTGGGCAAGCTATATTGTCAAGTGGACACAATCTCTCAAATATATCTAGATATATCACTTTTCTAAGACATGGTCAAGCTTCCAGACTCTCAGTACAAAGAGACATGGTTTGTATGTATCTAGATATTAGGTGCAACATCCAAGTTACCAATGTCTAACAAAAAATGGTGACTGAGAGAGAGAATGTATTGGACAAGGCTTACCCATGTAAAATTGCAGTAAAAAGTCTGATAGGTGCTCCAGCACAGAAGCCCCAATGCGCGTTTCGCTGTAGTATTGCTTCCTCAGGGGGATGTGTGTGTGTGTCCTGTGTCTTGAAGCTCTTATATACTGTGTGGTTCAACAAGTAACAGCCGATGGTTGCCGGCGCATGCCCAGAGCCACGGCCGGAAGCGAGGACTGCCCCACTTCCGCCTCCACATGCTGGAGCGCACATCCGGATACCCGACGCGTAGCGGGATTTCCGGGCATGCGCAGTGCATCTACAGAGACGGAGCGGGGACAGCATCGCATCCTCGGTCGGATCCGGGCATGCACACACATCGCACTGACAGGTTTGCAGATCCAGTAAGTGGGAAGATATATGTCTATGTGTAGTGTGTGTGTATTGTCACCAGTCGTTTTTGTTATATTGTTATTTTATGAATATTTAAGAAATGTCATGGCATGTTGTATTGCAGTGTATGGGTGCAGTGAAGGAAAATATACAAATAAAGTGACATTAAAGTGACAGTCTAATGTAAAGAGACGTTTTAAAATAAGAATTAGTGGGTGGCTATAACGATGAGTATCTAAAGTGAGAATAAATATAAGCAAAGTTTTCTTATGTGTCTATTAAGTGTACACATAGGTATAGTCTCACTGTACTCCATGTTTAATTTGGATAGGACGATTATTACCTACAGTCTTTGCAGACTGATTAACATAAGTAGAGATTGAAGAAAAATCATTTAGCAAACAAAACAAAGACGCTGAAAGCGTGTAACAACATGTGCAAAGAAAACATATCTAAGACAATAGCGCAAACTATTGATATAGGGGGTGAACATATTATACAAAAAGTATATGTAGTCAGTGACAAGATAGGATACACCCTATTAAGTTGATGTATCCATCATCTGAAAGATGCTACATATTTCAAAAATAACAATAAAGCTACATTGATAGGAATTAATTGAAAAGTGATAAGTGATACATATAGCAATCCAAATACAGCTTAATATCTGGAAACAATTACAATCAAAAGCGAAACCATCCTATAAAAAGATTTTTTTAAAATGCATAAATTCACTGCACATAATGGCAGAGAATATAGGTGGAGGATATTGGCGAGTTTTCCAGATCTTCAAAATATTAGGCAGCTGGTTTTACTGTTATTGCTGAACATTGTATATACCAGTCCAGTTCTTTAGGTCAGTAGTATAATTTCTCATGAGTCCAAAAGGGCACTTACACCTTCTAGTTATACCTTCATGGTGGTAAGGCCTAAGGAAACCAATCGCCTCATCAACAAGACAGGATGGATTGAAATATGAGGACTTACCAGGTCAAGTAGACAGTTAGGCGTCATAAGCAAGTGTCCAATACGCCTCATAGTATATAGATAACATAGCAAACTTCGTTATATCATAAAGAACTTAGAGAAAGAGAAGTCATTACGCCACAAATATAATAAGAAAATAGCAAATTTTATTAGGACATACAACACAATATGAAATATAAAATTCAAAGACGGATCCGAATGAAAAAGGAGCACAGTGTGGTGGCTTCAAAAGCATTAGAAATTTGGGATATTATGCCCACCACGACACAAAAGATTCCCTAGACACTGAATTAATGTCTGGCATAGATCATAGGTAACATAATCTGAGCGAAATTATACATGCGTAGTTGTGAGATAAAAATAGTAACATACAAGTTTGTAATAATATTAGACGAAAAGAGGGTCGCTCAACAGGTCATTCATATATACAAACATGTTAATAATAATATGGGGAATTGGTGTCCATATTTAATATACGCAATGTAAAACTGGAATGAAGATAAAAATAAACCAGGACCAAAACCAGAGTATAGTAATAGGACTGAAAATGCCAGAGAAGAAGTCAGTGCCAGAGAAGGAGTCAAGTGTCAGCGGCCCATATAGATCACTATATGTGTATACCTTGCACAAAAAGTGTAAAAGTGGGCTTACCCATAAAGATAGATGTAGTAAAAGCCCCGCACTGCAGCCTGAAAACGTAACGCCCCGACGCGCGTTTCACCAATGGCTTCCTCAGGGGGTAGTGTATGGAATGCTGCATTAACATGTTTTATTTATAGTTCCGTTAGTAATGAATATGGAGTTCCGGTGTTTGTCCTCCCGTTCTGGTCCACGGCGCATGCGCGGGAACCCGACTTGAGCCGCGAGATCCCTGCCCTCTGTCGTCACGCACCCAGTGCGCCTGCGTGCCCCCAAGGACGCGTGTCCATGGGAACAAAGCAGGCACAGTGAGAGCGTATAGACGACAGAGAGCCAGGGCGAAGCTCCCAGGTTCAACTGCCGCATGCGCAACCCCAGAACACATAGAAGAATTCAGATGAACATAGAGACAGATCTCGGCATTTCAAAATATAAGTATGACTGATGGTGTTAGTGATATCTACCAAAGAGTAAAGTGTGTGTGATGTCAAATGACACAAGTGTTTGTGATATCTACCCGGGAGTGATCAGAAGAAAGAAATAGTAAAGTATGTTGAATAAATAAGTTTGCGGAAACACTAAAGGAAAGGAAATAAAGATCGTGAAAGGGGTCACAGGCCGCGGGGCAACCATATAGGTGCAAGGGTGTAACTGATGATTAGAATATGACAATTTAATAAAAATTGTAACTTAATGATGCTTAAAGGTGTGAAAAAAATATGATATATGTGTAACAAAAGAAAAATAATAAAAAATGTGTTAGAAAAAATATATAAGGTGTGGTGAATTAATGGAGAAAAGAATTGCAGAGTTTATACAACATATAGATATCACATACAGTGAGGAGATCATGGAAACCATGAATGAAATACGCATATAAATACATTGTATGTATTGCGATAGGTGAACCACAAAAAAACACAGCGAAAACAAAAAGGCGAGGAAAAAAGGGGGGGGACCACGTAATAAGTATAAAAAAATATGTAGATTATAAGTAGAACAGATATATATTAAGGCAATATCAAATAGTTAAGAGACACAAAATCACATAAGGTAATAAAATATTATAATTTAACACAGTATCAAAAAAAGTCCAACAAAATATTTTTGGACCATACAGTGAACCATAAGCCAATAAAGTAAATATAATTATAGAACATCAAATATAAACATATTCTTTTTGTCCATAGTAGTGGGTCAATACATCGGAGGAGTAATTTCGTGGTAGATCGGAAGGACAACAAATACGGGATCATTCCATCTAAACATGAACAATGCAGACAACACAGGCATTAGTAAAAATTAAAAGCACTTAAAATTTAGAGGGAAATAGTATAAAAGAGGTTTTCTGGCTGAGATATATCTGAGAGGTAACGAGTAAGTTACAGAAAGGCCGAGAAACTTAGATTTTCGTTGAGCCCATATGGAGTCATGGTGCCCAATGTAATAATCCACCTACACTCTTTTTGTGCAAGTATCTTTTTGACATCCCCACCTCTGACACCGCAATGGATTCGGTCTATACCTCTTACACGAAAAGTTCTAGGGTCACATCCGTGTTTTAATTTAAAGTGTCTTGGGATGGTTTTTAAAGTCGTCAAGTCAACTACATC
The DNA here is from genome assembly GCF_050947455.1 of Rhinoderma darwinii. Lineage (NCBI taxonomy): Eukaryota > Metazoa > Chordata > Amphibia > Anura > Rhinodermatidae > Rhinoderma > Rhinoderma darwinii. Next base: position 82,044,647 of record NC_134691.1, read on the forward strand.
TCTTGCTGCGGATATGTCCCGTACATGTTCCCTCACCCGTAGTCTTAGTTGTCTGGAGGTTAAGCCCACATAAACCATAGGGCAATCGCATGTAGCGTAGTAAATCACGTGAGTAGTACTACACGAGATGTATTGCAAAATTTTGAAACGTCTATCCGTCTTTACAGAGTCAAAAGTTGTGGTTCGCAAAATGTTTGGACATGCTATACAGTCACCGCAAGGAAAACAACCTTGAGTCGGACCTCTGGCCGAGAAAGGGTTCCGCGTTTAGGAACGTAGTGGCTTTGTATAAGGATATCCCAAAAAAACATTGGATGGTTTAAAGGTGGAATTTCCCAAAATCCCCACTTTCTACCTCCTCCCTAAGATCCACAAAAACATCAGGGATCCCCCAGGTCTCCCGATAGTGTCGGGGATTGGTGGTCTTTGCGAACCGGTATGTAAGTTTATCGACTTTTACTTGAAACCCCTAGTCGAATGCCTACCATCATATGTAAAAGATACCACTGAAGTACTAAAAAGAATTGATGGAATATACTTGGAGGCGGACATGCTACTGGTCACAGCAGACGTGGAGTCCTTGTACACGTGTATTAGACACCAAGATGGTATTGAGGCGGTCCGCTTATTCCTTGGAATGAGCAACCAGGACAGCTACTTATGTGATCTGATAATTGATCTGTTGGAGTTCATCCTGACGCATAACCTGTTTGTCTTCAAAGACTCTTTTTATGTTCAAAAACAAGGCACGGCCATGGGGGCGGCGTGCGCGCCGTCATATGCCAACCTGTTTCTGGGCCTCTGGGAGAGGCGGGTTGTGCATGGTGACGGTGCCTAAGCGGACAACCATGTGCTGTGCTGGTTACGGTACATTGATGACGTGTTCATCATCTGGCAGGGCACTGAATCACAACTTGTTAGCTTTATGCAAAATTTGAATACCAACACTTGGAACATAAAGCTGACATTTGTCTATGACTGACAAAGGGTGAACTTTTTGGATATATCCATTACATTAGATCAAGATGGGAGATTACAGACCGACGTCTTTAGGAAAGAGACGTCGGTCAACTCCCTTCTACATGCGACATCGGCACATACTTACTCCACAGTGAGGGCTGTCCCGGTTGGTCAGTTTCTAAGGATGAGGCGGATCTGCTCTTCGGACTCTGCCTTTGAAAAACAGGCCCAAGACTTAAGGGAACGCTTCAAGGAGAGGGGCTACAGCCAACGCTGTATTAAACAGGGCTATAATCGGGCCAAGAGAGTGGCACGGAAATATCTACTTAATCCACCACCTTTAGAACAGAAGGAAAATATGCCCGGTTTGATCAGATTTATTTCGACCTATAATAACCAGTGGCAAACTACGAGGGAAATTCTGGATAAACACTGGTCTATCCTACAGTTGGAGGCAACACTTGCCCCAGCCCTACCCCCACACCCCCAAATGACCGCAAGAAGAAGCAGGAATTTGAAGGATATCCTTATACAAAGCCACTACGTTCCTAAACGCGAGAACCCTTTCTCGGCCAGAGGTCCGACTCAAGGTTGTTTTCCTTGCGGTGACTGTATAGCATGTCCAAACATTTTGCGAACCACAACTTTTGACTCTGTAAAGACGGAGAGACGTTTCAAAATTTTGCAATACATCTCGTGTAGTACTACTCACGTGATTTACTACGCTACATGCGATTGCCCTATGGTTTATGTGGGCTTAACCTCCAGACAACTAAGACTACGGGTGAGGGAACATGTACGGGACATATCCGCAGCAAGAGATGTAGTTGACTTGACGACTTTAAAAACCATCCCAAGACACTTTAAATTAAAACACGGATGTGACCCTAGAACTTTTCGTGTAAGAGGTATAGACCGAATCCATTGCGGTGTCAGAGGTGGGGATGTCAAAAAGATACTTGCACAAAAAGAGTGTAGGTGGATTATTACATTGGGCACCATGACTCCATATGGGCTCAACGAAAATCTACGTTTCTCTGCCTTTCTGTAACTTACTCGTTACCTCTCAGATATATCTCAGCCAGAAAACCTCTTTTATACTATTTCCCTCTAAATTTTAAGTGCTTTTAATTTTTACTAATGCCTGTGTTGTCTGCATTGTTCATGTTTAGATGGAATGATCCCGTATTTGTTGTCCTTCCGATCTACCACGAAATTACTCCTCCGATGTATTGACCCACTACTATGGACAAGAAGAATATGTTTATAGTTGATGTTCTATAATTATATTTACTTTATTGGCTTATGGTTCACTGTATGGTCCAAAAATATTTTGTTGGACTTTTTTTGATACTGTGTTAAATTATAATATTTTATTACCTTATGTGATTTTGTGTCTCTTAACTATTTGATATTGCCTTAATATATATCTGTTCTACTTATAATCTACATATTTTTTTATACTTATTACGTGTCCCCCCCCCCCTTTTTTCCTCGCCTTTTTGTTTTCGCTGTGTTTTTTTGTGGTTCACCTATCGCAATACATACAATGTATTTATATGCGTCTTTCATTCATGGTTTCCATGATCTCCTCACTGTATGTGATATCTATATGTTGTATAAACTCTGCAATTCTTTTCTCCATTAATTCACCACACCTTATATATTTTTTCTAACACATTTTTGAATATTTTTCTTTTGTTACACATATATCATATTTTTTTCACACCTTTAAGCATCATTAAGTTACAATTTTTATTAAATTGTCATATTCTAATCATCAGTTACACCCTTGCACCTATATGGTTGCCCCGCGGCCTGTGACCCCTTTCACGATCTTTATTTCCTTTCCTTTTGTGTTTCCGCAAACGTATTTATTCAACATACTTTACTATTTCTTTCTTCTGATCACTCCCGGGTAGATATCACAAACACTTGTATCATTTGACATCACACACACTTTATTCTTTGGTAGATATCACTAACACCATCAGTCATACTTATATTTTGAAATGCCGAGATCTGTCTCTATGTTCATCCGAATTCTTCTATGTGTTCTGGGGTTGCGCATGCGGCAGTTGAACCTGGGAGCTTCGCCCTGGCTCTCTGTCGTCTATACGCTCTCACTGTGCCTGCTTTGTTCCCATGGACACGCGTCTTGGGGGCACGCAGGCGCACTGGGTGCGTGACGACAGAGGGCAGGGATCTCGCGGCTCAAGTCGGGTTCCCGCGCAAGCGCCGTGGACCAGAACGGGAGGACAAACACCGGAACTCCATATTCATTACTAACGGAACTATAAATAAAACATGTTAATGCAGCATTCCATACACTACCCCCTGAGGAAGCCATTGGCGAAACGCGCGTCGGGGCGTTACGTTTTCAGGCTGCAGTGCGGGGCCTTTACTACATCTATCTTTATGGGTAAGCCCACTTTTACACTTTTTGTGCAAGGTATACACATATAGTGATCTATATGGGCCGCTGACACTTGACTCCTTCTCTGGCACTGACTTCTTTTCTGGCATTTTCAGTCCTATTACTATACTCTTGTCTTGGTCCTGGTTTATTTTTATCTTCATTCCACTTTTACATTGCGTATATTAAATATGGACACCAATTCCCCATATTATTATTAACGTGTTTGTATATATGAATGACCAGTTGAGCGACCCTCTTTTCGTCTAATATTATTGCAAACTTATATGTTACTATTTTTATCTCACAACTACGCATGTATAATTTTGCTCAGATTATGTTACCTATGATCTATGCCAGACATTAATTCAGTGTCTAGGGAATCTTTTGTGTCGTGGTGGGCATAATATCCCAAATTTCTAATACTTTTGAAGCCACCACACTGTGCTCCTATTTTTATTCGGATCCGTCTTTGAATTTTATGTTTCATATTGTGTTGTATGTCCTAATAAAATTTGCTATTTTCTTATTATATTTGTGGCGTAATGACTTCTCTTTCTCTAAGTTCTTTAAGGCAGGATGGAGTATAAGTGCAACACTTAGAAAACCATGTCATTCCACATGTGACTAGAACCAATACTTGATTAATTGCTCACCGAAATTACTTAATTTGAGTCTCAGAGGTTATGCTTCAACTATTACAAGAATATATTTTAGATGTCTTTGTGTACCGTAAAATGTTGTTTAACCCCTTCCCGCTATGTGACGTAATAGTCTGTCACAGGAGTTGTCCTGTTAACGCAAACTGACGGACTATTACGTCACAGCATTAACAGGGAACTGAGTCGGCAGACACGTCTGTAGACACAGTTTTAAAGCAGTGATAGCTTAACGCTATCACTGCTTCCGGCCGTTTAACCCCTTAGATGCAGCCCTCAAAACCGAGAGCTGCATCTATGGTGTCAACAAGCCAATCGGAACCCTGCAATGAAATCGCGGGGTTCCGATGACTGCTCCGGCAGACCCGAAGCCTAACAATGGCCTCCCGTCTGCCAAGTATGGAAGCCTGCTAGGTCCCGCCCAGAGGAAGGGTCTGAAAGGCGTCCGGCCACAATTTCAAGATGGTGCAGGCTCAGAAGCTGAGCCTGCGACATCAGCCGTTGGTGTCAGCTGTATGTTACAGCTGACACCATGCTGTAATGGCAGGGTACGGAGCTAGCTCCGATCCCTGCCATTAACCCCTCAGATGCCGCAATCGCGGAATCTTAGTGGTTTGTAGCGATCGACACAGACACTATGTTATCGTGACGAATCCGATCGCTGCTATGGCAACCGGAGGCCTAATAATGGCATCCTGGTCTGCCACGTACGATAGCCTATTAGGCCCCGCCCACAGATGGGACCTAATAGGCTTGCTGTCAGTGAATGACTGACAGCTCTAATGCATTTCACTACATGGGTAGTGCAATGCATTTGTCACGAAGGGTCTGTGGACCCACTGGGCCGTACCACCTTGGCAGTAGGGCAGCTGGCCAACAGGGCGCAGGTCACAGTCTATGGTATATAGGGTACCTTTGGCAGCACGGACAGTAGCTTGGAAGAAACTAGGCAGCAGGTGGACGTCAGGCGTGGAGAAGCAGGCAAGCGTAGTATCCAGCACAGCATGATTATAGCAAGCACGGCACTATATCGGGATACAGGTACAGGAACGGGAATAGGAACACTGGGAGCAGAAAACACTAGGGGACCAATTTGCATAGACAGACTAAGGGATACACAACAACGCTCAGGCATAGAACTAGGGTACTCAGGCATAGTCCAGGGTACTCACGTGTCAAAGTTCGTCCATCCGGTCCGGTGCGCGCACGGCCCCTTTAAGAGCGGGCACGAGAGTGCGCGCGCACCCTACGGGATCCGGCAGAGGTGAGTGGACGCGAGCGCTGGCGTCTCCTGCTTGCCGACTCGTGGCTGCGGCTGTCAGGGGAAGGTTGGAGCTGAGAGCCCGCAGCCACAGACATTACAGCATTAGAGTAAAGATTAAAGCAGGACCTCAAGTCCCCTAGTGGGATAAAAAAAAAGTTTAAAAAAGTTAATAAAAAAGTTTCATAAAAGTGTAAAAATAAAAGTAAAAAGTGAAAATGTTAAAAACAGTACACATATTTGGTATCGCCGCATCCATAACGACCCAAACTATAAAACTATAATATTATTTTTCCCGCACGGTGGACGCCGCAAAAAAAACCCTAAAAAAAAACGCCAGAGTTTCTTTCTCACCACCCCTCACAAAACATGGAATAAAAAGTGGTCATAAAGTCGCATGTAGCCCAAAATGGTACCAATAAAAACTACAACCAGTCCCGCAAAAAACAAGCCCTTATACAGCTTTAATGACTGAAAAATAAAAAAGTTCTGGCTCTCAGAATATAGCGACACATAATGTGCAGAGTGTCCAAAAGTAGATAACGTCTGGCCCCATTTATCAGTGCGACATTGGCCACATATCTCTGAAATATTATTTATTTACCGCATTATTATACCCTCTTATTATGCCCTGATGTACACCCCACATTACAAACTGAAATACCAGCAAAACCTCAAACAGATAACTGCCAAGCAAAATCTGCTCTCCAAAAACCAAATGCCACTCCCTCCCTTTTGAACCCTACAGTGTGCCCAAACAGCAGCTTACGTCCACATATATGGCATCGCCATACCCGGGGGAACCAGCTTAGCAGTTTACGGGATGTGTGTCTTCGGTGGCACAAACAGGGCACAACATATTGTGCACTAAAATGGCATATCAGCAGAAAATTTCAATTTTCACTTTGCACCATCCGCTGCACATTAATTACTGATGGAAAAACACCTGTGGGGGCAAAATGTTCACTACACCCCTTAAAATGACTCAAGGGGTGTCGTTTCCAAAATAGGGTTCACTACTTGGTAGTTTATTTTGCTATTTGACCTCAGAGCCCTGCAATTGTGGGCCAATGCTGTGAAAATCACCAAAATGGACCTCAAATGCGCATGTTGCTCTTCACTTCTGAGCTCTGTCATATGTCCAGGCAAACGTTAAATGCCTTGAGGGGTGTAGTTTCCAAAATGGGGTCACTTCTTGGGGGCTTCTACTGTACTCTGGTACCTCAGGGTTTTGAAAATGCGATATGGCGCCCAAAAACCAATCCAGCAAAATCTGCATGCCAAATAGCGCTCCTGCCTTTCTGAGCCCTGCCATGTGTCCAAACAGCAGTTTATTACCACATATGAGATATTGCCATACTCGGGAGAAATTGCTTTATAAATGTTGGGGAGTTTTTTTCTCATTATACCTTGTGAAAATGAAAAAAATTATTTTTTTAGTGGAAAAAACGCTAATATTCATTTTTACGGTCTAATTCCAATACATTTTGCAAAAGACCAGTGGGGTCTAAATGCTTACTATACCCCTAGATAGATTCCTTAATGGGTGTAGTTTCCAAAATGGGGTCACTTTTTGGGGGTTCCTACTTTTTTGGTCCCGCAGGCACTTAGCAAATGTGACATGGCACCTGAAAACCATTCCAGCTAAATTTGAGCTCCAAATGGTTCTCCTTCCCTTTTGACCCCTGCCGTGTGTCCAAGCAGCAGTTTATAACCACTTATGGGTCATTGACGTAATCGGGAAAAATTGCTTTTCAAATGTTGGGTGCTTTTTCTCCTTTATGCCTGTTAAAAATAAAAAATGTCAACATTTTATTAGAAAAAAAATTTAGATTTTCATTTTCACGGCCTAATTCCACTAAAGTCAGCAAAAAACCTGTGGGGTCAAAATGCTCACTATACCCCTAAATTCCTTGATGGGTGTAGTTTCCAAAATGGGGTCACTTTTGGGGGGTTTCCACTGCTTTGGTTCCTCCAGGACGTTGCAAACGCGACATGGCACCGAAAATCATTCCAGCAAAATCTGTGCTCCAAAATCCAAATTGCGCTGTTTCCCTTCTGAGCCTGCCGTGGGTCCAAACAGCAGTTTATTACCACATATGGAGTATTGCCGTAATCGGGAGAAATTGCTTTACAAACGTTGTGGTTCTTTTTCTCCTTTATTCCTTGTAAAAATTAAAAAATTCTACGTTTTTTCAGAAAAAAGGTGGATTTTCAATTTTACAGACTATTTCCAATAAATTTAGCAAAAAAACTGTGGGGTTAAAATGCTAACTATACCCCTCGATAATTTTCCTGAGGTGTGTAGTTTCCAAAATGGTGTCACTTTTGGGGGCTTTCCACTGTTTTGGCACCACAAGACCTCTTCAAACCTGACATGGTGCCTAAAATATATTCTAAAAAAAGGAGGCCCCAAAATCCTCTAGGTGCTCCTTTGCTTCTGAGGTCCGTGTTTCAGTCCAATAGGACACTAGGGCCACATGTGGGATATTTCTAAAATCTGTAGAGTTTGGGTAATAAATATGGAGTTGCAATTATTGGCTAAAACCTTCTGTGGTACTAAATGTTTTTATTACAAATTAATTTTGGCAAAAAAAATGTAATTAGTAAATTTCACATTTATTTTGCTTTAATTCCTGTGAAACGCCTAAAGGGTTAAGAAACTTTTTGAATGCTGTTTTGAATACTTTGGGGGTGCATTTTTTAAAATGGGTTGATTTATCGGGACTTTCTAATATATAAGGCCCTCAAAGCCACTTCAAAACTGAAATGGCCCTGTAAAAATCGCCTTTTGAAATTTTCTTGAAAATGTGAGAAATTACTGCTAAAGTTCTAAGCCTTGTAACGTCCTAGAAAAATAAAAGGACGTTCAAAAAACAATGCTAACATAAAGTAGACATATGGGGGATGTTAACTAGTAACTATTTTGTGTGGTATTACTATCTGCCTTACAAGCCAATACATTTAAATTAAGAAAAATGCAAATTTTTACAAATTTTCTCTACATTTTGGTGTTTTTCACAAATAAATACTGAATTTATGGACCAAATTTTTTTACTAACATCAAGTACATTATGTCACAAGAAAACAATCTCAGAATTGCTTGGCTAGGTGAAAGCATTCCCATGTTATTACCACATAAAGTAACACATGTCAGATTTGAAAAAATCGGCAGTGTCCTGAAGGCCAAAACAGGCTGTGTCCTTAAAGAGGCTCTGTCACCACATTATAAGTGCCCTATCTCCTACATAAGGAGATGGGCGCTGTAATGTAGGTGACAGTAATGCTTTTTATTTAAAAAAACAATATTTTTTCACAAAGTTAGGAGCGATTTAAGTTTATGCTAATGAGCTTTCTTAATGCCCAAGTGGGCGTACTTTTACTTTCGACCAAGTGGGCGTTGTACAGAGGAGTGCATGACGCTGACCAATCGGCATCATGCACTCCTCTCCATTCATTTACACTGCACTAGCGATATAGTTATATCGCTATATGCAGCCTCATACACAAACCCTAACATTACTACAGTGTCCTGATAATGAATACACATGACCATCCAGCCTGGACGCCATGTGTACTCAGAATCCTGACACTTCTGACTCTTTCTTTGTGAGATTCCGGCAAGTGAAACCAAATCTCGTTTAGCTCCGTGATCTCGCGAGATTTCGTATCCGTTGCTAGAATCTCACAAAAAAGAGTCAGAAGTGTCAGGATTCTGAGTACACATGACGTCCAGGCTGGATTTCATGTGTATTCATTATCAGGACACTGTAGTAATGTTAGGGTTTGTGTATGAGGCTGCACATAGCGATATATCTATATCGCTAGTGCAGTGTGAATGAATGGAGAGGAGTGCATGATGCCGATTGGTCAGCGTCATGCACTCCTCTGTACAACGCCCACTTGGTCGAAAGTAAAAGTACGCCCACTTGGGCATTAAGAAAGCTCATTAGCATAAACTTAAATCGCTCCTAACTTTGTGAAAAAAGATCGTTTTTTTAAATAAAAAGCATTACTGTCACCTACATTACAGCGCCGATCTCCTTATGTAGGAGATAGGACACTTATAATGTGGTGACAGAGTGTCTTTAAGGTTAACTTAACAGCTTTAACTCGTCTCACACTGTCCATACCCTCAATTCCTAATGGAAAAAGTCAGTTACTTTTTAGGGTTCTGTGTGGTAAAAAAAACTAAATAAATAAATAACCTCTGGTGAAAAACAAACTCGACAAATTTCAATATTTTTTCGTTTTTTGCAAAATGTAAATGAACATTTTATCAAAATGTAAAATCAAAATGTAAATCAACAAAGTTACATAGTGCCTGGACACTTATTGCTTGTTTGTATGTCTGTTTTGTGGTTTGTCTTCCTCCCCCTCTTTCCTCCTGTCCTGCTCCTACTCTGTCGATTGTTCTTATATACCCAAATATATGCCAAACAATACTTTAGCAAATTGAATAGCTTAATATATACCTTACAAAAATGGCGACAATAAAGCTAGCGACTTATAACACTAATGGGCTGAACTCGCCTCAGAAAAGGAACCAGATAATAACGCTGTTAAAAAAGGAACAAGTATCTGTAGCCTTCATACAGGAAACACATTTTAAGGCTGAAAAAATACCTAAATTGCCTAACTATTTTTCTTCGTGGTTCCATGGCTGCAGTTCGGGCTCTGCAGTACGAGGAGTCTCTATAGCGCTACATAGGGATCTACCATTTGTATTCTTGGCTAGGCATGATGCGAAGGATGGCAGAGCTTTATTTATCAAAGGTAAATTGGGGGCACTCACATGCACCTTAGCGAATTTGTATGTGCCCAACAAATCTCAGGTCCCATGGTTACTTAACACTTTGGAAGAGTTGAGAGCTTTTGCAGAAGGTCCTATTATTATAGGAGGAGATCTAAATTTAACTATCAATCCAGAGCTAGACTCTTCAACACAAAAATCAACAATTCCACAGATCGGTAGACGGAAACTCTTAAATAAGTTCCAAGAACTCAATTTACATGACTCATGGAGAATGTTGCATACTACACAAAAAGATTATACATTTTTCTCTCACCCTCATCAATCCCATCAGAGACTGGATTACCTGCTTATACATGCACATTTTATGCCATCACTGCAGTCGGCCAGTATTGGACAGATTACGGTCTCAGATCATGCACCAACGTTTATTACGCTGAAAGTTGCAGAGCTATCTCCTAGAGAGTGGACATGGAGGCTAAACAAAGCCCTCTTAGATTTACCGGATCTGTCCAAGACATTGACCGAGTCATTACAGACCTACTTTGAAATTAATGCCACTGACGATGTGTCGGGGACTATAGTATGGGAAGCGCATAAGACATACATCAGGGGCATATTAATATCACTAGGAACTAAGGTAAAGAGAGATACGGAGAAAGGAATATTAGTGATGTTATCGCAAATCGCAGAGACTGAAAAGATACATAAAAATACCCCAACCAAAAAGTTACAATCGGAATTGCAGATTCTTCGGAATAATTTAAAAGACTCCTTGAACAAAAAGCTGGCAGCTAATATGGTGCATTATCACCAGAAGTTATACGCGCATGGAGATAAGGGGGGAAAGTTAATGACGGCACTGATCAAAAAGAAAAAAGAGAAGGCCTTTATTCATAGGATTAAAACAGCAGCAGGTAATACATATACGAATACTGAGGATATAGCAGGAGCTTTTAGTGAATATTACTCGAGTTTATACAATATTCCGACCCCTTACTTGAACTCAGATATCTCTAGATCTACGCAGATTGAAGATTTTTTGAGTCCATTAACACTACCTACACTCTCGGACGCGGATGCGGAGGAACTTCTGACTCCGGTGACGCTGGCTGAGGTGTCAAAAGTGTTACATTCATTTCCCTCAGGGATGAGCCCAGGACCAGATGGACTAACTATCAAATACTTTAAAAAATTTAAAGACATATTATTACCTCCTTTGGTTAAAGCCTATAATGAGCTGCTAAAAGGAAATAAATTAACGGCGCAGTCACTGGAAGCGTATATCACGATTTTGCCTAAGGAGGGAAAAGACCCCCTCTTATGTTCTAGTTACAGGCCTATATCTCTCTTAAATCTGGACCTCAAAATATGGGCTAAATTACTTTCCATGCGAGTACGAAAGCTTCTAAATACTTTAGTGCATTTGGATCAGAAAGGTTTTGTGCCGGGTAGGGAGGGTAGACATCACTACATTCGCCTGATGAATTGCATACAGAAAGCACATGATTCAAAAACACCCCTGGTGCTCATAGGTACAGATGCGGAGAAAGCATTTGATAGAGTGGCATGGGACTTTATGACAGCTACACTAGCTAAATTTCAATTTCCAGAACCATTTATCAAGGCGATTTTGACGCAAGCCATTGGCGAAGATACGGGTGAATGGGGTTCTGTCTCCCTCCTTCTCAATTGGAAATGGTACAAGACAGGGATGCCCCCTCTCACCCTCTTTATTCATTTTGACTCTGGAGACTCTTTTGCAGGCCTTGAGACAGGATACACGTATTGAGGGCTTAAATATAAACTCAAAAAAGCACTTGGTTCACGCATTTGCTGATGATATGCTACTTACTATCACAAATCCAGTGAGCGCTATCCCATGTATTTTGGAAGTTTTTCACAGTTATGGACTGGTGTCTAATTTCAAAGTAAACTATACTAAGTCGGAAATTCTTAATGTAACACTACCACAGAGACAGGGGAGGGGACTGGCATCAGCTTCTGAATTCCAATGGCCTTCGGAATCGGTGAAATACTTGGGCATTCAATTACCCGCAGATCTTAATGCATTATACAAATTAAATTACCAACCACTCCTGGGGAAGATAAAAGAACTTCTTTCTTCCTATAACATCCCATACAAATCGTGGATGGGCAGAAGGAATCTGCTCCAGACCTATATCCTACCTGTGGTGCTTTACATTATGAATATGGTTCCAATTCTCTTACCAAGAACTTTCTTCAGGACAGTACAACAAATGTTTTCAAAATATTTGTGGAAACAAAGAAGACCGCGGATATCATACCGCAATCTCACTAGGAGCAAACGTCAAGGAGGAATGGGACTTCCAGATGTAGAGGGTTACTACAAAGCTATACATCTACAGAGATGGTTAGATATGGCAGCAGAGTCGGAGGAGCAGGAAGGGCCATCTAGGGTCTCAGTAGACGGAGTAGACAATCCTTTAGAGGTTATTTGGGCGCCGAGCCAACAGGACATAGAATCAATGAAAAATCCTTTAATGAAAGGAACTTTAGCGGTTTGGGCTAAGGTGGGCTTGACAGAGAAGGTGTTGCCTCAACCGTCACCAATGCTACCAGTAGAGGCATTACCTAAATTTCTTAAATTGGGGAACGGATATAGCTCAGGCCTATGGAAATGTTTTGCAGGAATACAGATTAGAGACTTTATGTTAGACAATAGAGTACCTACAGCAGAGGAGATCCAGTCTATGATGCAGGGTGAGGCTATGAAGCTTAATTTTCTTCAGATCCATCATATACAAATGGCATGTACTAAATTTTTAAAAGATCACAAGATAACTAGAGAGCTCACATGGTTTGAGAAGCTTCTAGCTACTCATAAAGGGAGTAAACATAAAATGTCTAAGATCTATTACCAACTGTTAGCAATGGAGGGGAAAGATTTGCCGTCCTTCATAGCATCGTGGGAAACGGAGCTCGGACTGCAGCTGTCGGATCAGGAGAGAAATGTGGTAATGTGCAATTCACATGGATTCTCCAGGTGTGTAAAACTACAGGAGAATCATTATAAGTTGCTCACCAGATGGTACAAAACTCCGCAAAATCTTTATCGTATGGGGTTTGCACCAAATGCTCTATGTTGGAGATGTAAGTCACATGAGGGATCTCTGTCACATATCTGGTGGACTTGCACTCACATTCGGTCCTTTTGGTCACCAATAGAGAGATACATTAACTCGATATGTAATACAGATGTAGTTCTGTCGTTAGCGAACATAGCGCTAGGGCTCCCTTCAAATTCTATGACTATGTCCAAAAAGTACTTACATACGCATTTGTTAGCGGCAGCAAAAATGTTAATACCTTTGAACTGGCTGCAACCTACTGCTCCTTCAGTTAGTCAATGGGTAGACAAAGTTAACCAAATCTGTCGTATGGAAGAACTTTCTAACAGGGTGGAGGACACTTATGAGAAGTTTGTGGAAGTGTGGTCTCCCTGGCTGCAACATAGAGATGATTTAATTAGAACAAGTTTTTAATTCTTTGAATCTTTTATTGTAAGGCATTACTGTAATCCTACCCCAACCCTCACCCCTAACCACCCCCCCTTGTACTACCCTCCTCTACCTTCCCATTTTATCTTTCCTCATGTTACACAAAAACTATATGTTATGTTGTCTTAACCAAAAATACTGTAGTAGCTTGGATCTAACACTAAAGACATGTGAAATGTGTTAATAAACTGAACAGATTGAAACACACTGATGAGGTTTTAGAAATTCATGTTAGCTATGTGCTGGATTCATGTAATCCCCAATGAATATACCAACAGTGTACTTTTTTTGGCACATGTTTAATAAGTCCAATTGAAAGACAAAGGTTAAATGTATATGTATTACTCAGGTAATTGTTGTGTCAGTTCTGTATTGTAATTTGTACTTTAATACTAATAAAAACAGATTTGATAAAAAAAAAAAGAATATTCTGATATGAAATTGAATTTATTATTGTCTCAATGACTGTTTTCCAGGTCCTGTGGCTGTAAAACAAGACCAAATAATCACCACCCCACCACCATTCTTGATAGTTTGTATGAGGTGTTTGTGGTGATACTTTGTGTTTGGTTTTTGCCAATCTATCCAAATATCTCCACCTTGCTCTTATCAGTCGATAGGATATAGTTCCAAAACGTTTGTGGTTTGTTCGGAGGCAAATTTACAAACCTAAGTCGTTCTACCATAATCTTTTTGGATAGAAGGAACTTTTTCCTAACCCTTCCATGAAAGCCATACTTGTTTAGTCTTTTTAGCTGTCATGAACAGAAACATTTAATGAGCTTACAGAGGGCTACAGGTTAATGTGATGTAGCTCTTGGGTTTTTATTTATATCTCTGAGAATTAACAATCTGGCATTGGACTGAATTTGCAGGGATGCTGACTCCTGGGAAGATTGGCAACTGTCTTGAAGGCTCTCTATTTGCAAACAATCCTTCTCACTGTAGAATGGAGAATTTCCAATTGTCTAAAGATAACAATAATAACCCTTCCCAGATTTATGAGCAGCAACAATTGCTTCTCTAAGGCCATGGCTGATGTTCTATCTTTTTGGCATGATGTAGACACACAGCTGAGTACGAAACTTACAAAAGCTGCCACGCATTTTCTTAATGTTGGTTAACTTTTTGAAAAAATAACCCTACATACTGAAATCTGCTTTTTTGTTGTTGTCACCAGACGTTAATATTTTTTATAGAAATCAGTACAACACAATTTAGGATAACCATGTTTTTTTTTAAATCTTTTTAATAATTCAGAGCTCTCATCCTTTAGAAATTCTCTTTGCTTGTACATACTGTCCAACAAGATTTTTTAAAAAAAACATGTGGATGATGGCTTTTCAATGGCAATAAATAGTTTGAAATAAAAAAGATTTGTTTTCTATATTTTTTTCTTGATGTATCTAAGTAGTAGGCAGCAAAAAGTTATTTTCTGATTGCGCATCAGATAAGTAATCTGTAAACATAAGCTAAGCCATACATAAAGAACTAATACAATGAACAATATCTTAACTTTTTTTATCACTCATTAATCTTTCAGACCCCAGGCCAGACCCACAAATTAATTCACATCCCAGATCAGACCCCCTTAATTAATCAGACCCCTGACAAGACCAAAAACAAAAATTCAGACACAGGGGCAGATACGGGATTGATATCTAAAAAGGGAGAGCTATGTGGGTCATGGCAAAGTTTGCTTTATTTGGCCACGCTCCTCGCCACTCCCTTAAATATGTTTCATAGCATATTTTCAATATAAGGAAAATAAGAGTTGAACATAGAAACAACTTATCACACAGCCAAGGACAGGCTTACACTTGTTATTTCACACTACCACTATTAAAGCACCAATATAGCACCATATGTACAGAGGCGCTCTGCAAAGTATGATCACCCTGCAGACTATTCAAGAGAATACAGTCCTGATCAGATGCAGTCAGAAAAAGAAAACATAACAATTAAAAAGAACCTATCAGCTCTAATGACATGTCTATTTTAGTAAATACTTGTAGTACCCATGAAATAAGAATTCTGTATTGTAACGTTCAACTACTATTGAACCTATAAATGTATGAATAAATGGACAACTGGCTGACACCATTCTCCTTGTCAAAGGGGTATATCCCTACACACTGTGACTGTGTAGGGATATATCCTATTGACAAGGGGAATGATAAGCCTGTCAATTAGGCCAGGGCTACACAGAGACGTTTTGTAGCACACTAATTGATTTTAACTAATCTTATTTTATATCTTATTACTTATTTGAAATTATTGAATGATCGCTGAAGTCCACAAGATTGAATGCAACTCAATGTATTGCTTGGTACTGTAGCTTCATAATTAAAATCAATTAGTTGCATCACAAAAAGTCTCCATGTATGTCAGGCCTTATTCATACATTTCCAGGAGGAATAGTAGAGGAACGGCACAACACAAAGTACTAAACAAAGATACTCCAGTATTGTGTGTTCCATTAGTACAACCTGTAAAAAGTCAAATTCTCACATAGGTTATTCTGTGCTTTTTCATTATATCCATTTTTGTTCAAAGAATCAGGATTATTTGCAAGTTAAAATGAGAAGTACATATATACAAATGTCTCTACATTGCTCAGAAATGTTACGTAGATAAGACGAGCATCCTGCAAACAATGAAAGTACAATAAAGACTTTACAATTCAAGAGATTTCTAATCCATGGCCTTATTTAAGTCTATATATCAGAATCCTCACTGGAGAACTTTAACAAAAGTATGCACTACCAGACAGAGCATTGCTCATAGAACATACTGTAAGTAAGAAACAACAATTACAGTAATAAGTCAAAAGGGAAAAAAAAACAAACAGAAGGAAAAAAACATATCATGAATCATATTTGTACTTTATACACGGCAGCTGTGAAAAACAAGTTAATTTTGCAAATGTTAAAGCACCGTGGGAGTCTCTTGACCAAGAGAATCATTGCCAACCATATAATGATTCATGTGTTAATATCCCCCTTGCTGGTTCTGCTATATACTGTATATAATTACCACTTCATGTCAGATTTGGTGTCATGCTAAATTTTCAATTTACAGACATATATTTATGTAGTCCTAAAATAGTAATATCAGATTAAAATGGTCATACTGTTCCCTTATGAGTACCATAGTTGATTGTATAAACCACTCTCATTGTTTGTTTGCTTACACATTAAAGCAACCCTCCAGTCTCAGGACAAAATTATAAATATAATGGAGTATCTGGAGTAATATTAACAGGTGCCCTCCAGTTGTCCCCTTCTGCTATGGATCCGCCATTTTAGGGTACCCTCTGTGTTGTCTCAAAATAGCCACAGCGCTTCTCATACTGAGACTACAACACTCCCTCTGTTCAAGGATTGCACAGAACTGCACACGTGAGCAGCTCTGGCCAATCAGAGGATTGTAGGAGAGTTTCAGACTCGTAGTCTAAGAAGAACTACAACCATTTTGGGACTGGAGAGAGGGGACCCTAAAACGGTAGATCCACGGCAGAGGTGCACAACTGGAGGGCCCCAGGTAATATTATTCCATATACACCATCATATTTAAAATATTTTCCCGGGACCCGAGGGTCGCTTTAACTTTGTATGTGTCTTGATATATAAATAATAAACCTGGCTAAAAATGCTTTTTCATTTCTGTCTGCCATCTGCAAGACGCATCTCTATTTGTGCAATGTACTTATCAAAGCAAATGGCACCAGGCTAAAATTAGGGGACATTGTTGGGGAGACCATCAGATGTTAAAACTGTCTATCTTATTGAGGTAGTGGTGGCACATCTAGTTGAGCCAGCTGTGTGCAGGAGAGTGGATAAACCTGCATACTTTGTATGGGTGCATATTGATCACTCCATACCCAGTAGATTCAAGCTGTATGCTTTTAGAGGAATGACCCTTGATGTATGATGAAGCTAATGCATTTTTTTAATTTTATTTTTATGTTTTACTTTTTATCCCGGGGAATTCCTTCACTTATACTATTTTGGTAGAAAGGGAACGAAGATCATCAGACTTTTAGATCAAATGATTACTTGTCACTTAACCCCAAAATTGCACAGAGTGAGGCGCACTGGTTTTGTAGATAAATTGCATATAATCATGAATGGAATAAAATGTGTTGAATGGTATAGTTTACTATTTTCTAATAAGAAAGTTTAGGTTTTATGTTGTGTTTTTTTTACGCTATTTTTGTATTTAAAGAAAAAAAATAACAGTAACCCCACGGAACAGAGATTGTGTGAACTGAGCCTAACACTATATCTGTAAAAAACAAAAAGCTTTAATGAACGTTATTATTATTATTCTCTACCTTTCCAAGTATTACATTGGAAAAGTATGCCCCTGTATTATAAAAACAAACAGTTTATAATGGTTACTGAGCTATTCTGTCAAATTGTAAAATAAGTAATTTTTGTTGTTTTTGTGCTTAGATTTTTTGTAATATACATTGTCTGAAAAGCTAGATGACAACCAAAACATAAACTAGAAAAAAATCATGAAATAAAGCTTTGTCCATACTTCAGTACTTTCCAGGAGAAAAACAACAAATTTAAATATACATACAGCAAGTTATCAGAGTCTGGTTAAAGATGGCTACATCCATATATCTTTATTAAATAGATACAAATATAAACCTTACAAGCACATTTCACGTATGTGCCACCCCATATACTGATTAATAAAGCTGTAATTTTGCACATTTATAAATGTCTATTTTATGCAATGCCATAAATCAGCATCTGTAGTTCGAGTTCTATCACTCACTGGTCCTTGACAATTTTCTTGCGCAATGTCAAGTGAAGTTGGATTACTATTACTAAGTGTGAATTATTGATTGAAGTCACATTGCTTGATGATAGTTGTGCTGTGACTTATCCCAGAAAAGAGATATATTTCATTCTCACTTTACAAACAAAAATAGATTAAATAGATTTCCAGAACGCCAGGCAAAAAAGACATGACTGTCTCAAGCAAGTATAATATAGAGGAACAAGACATTCCAATATTTTTGAGAGATCTAGATCATTGGTGTCCCTTTATCAGGTTTCCAGGTTCATGATCTCCCATTCCATTACAGAAAATAAATTATTAGAGGGTGGTTCTTATCATAGTTGCTACAAGAAATCTGGCAATTAATATTCTTTCATCCATACAAGAGATACCGACTACATAATAGTCAGGATTTCTAAATTATCCTGTACCAATGCCTATGGGTAAATAGCACTTAAGTAGGAGATGAAAGGCTTAAAAGGGGGGTTGTTATATGTTACCCCCCACACATGAGGTAAGGGAGATCTCTAACCCTCGCAGAAAACATTAAAGGGTCACTTTTGTTTTAAAAACTTGAGTGCTAGAACTAAGAGGTAGAAAAGCACGGCTGTTACCTATGCCCCTACAACTCTGATTGGATGTTCTGCATCTCCTGAGAGGGGCAGGGTAAGTTGTGTATGAGTAATAGAATATGTATGAGCTCGTTCTCAGTGGAGAACCCAAAAAAGCATAAAAGGGCCGAATGGGCACAGAACTTAGCCTAGCATTTCTACCCTTTTATTCTAGCAATCGCTGGGGGTCTTAGCATGGGGACTCCACCAATTAAACCTGATAATATGTCAGAAGTTTTTTTAAAACAACACTATTACCCTTTACAGGGGTTTTCTGGTTTCGAAAACTTATTTTCGAATATTATATAACAATATAAAATATTTTTTAGGACTATAATTTGTATAATATGACAAAGCCCAAAAGAACCCAATGAAGTCTGCATCTCTTTTTATAATATCATAGAATTTACAACTAACTTGTGCTGATTATTGGGTTACTTTTTACTCTGCTCCCATCAGGTCCCTCAAAACTATGGGAATGAGCTTGTGATGCCTGAACCCCAAGATAGATGAGCTATGAAAGATTCGATATTGGTAAATTGTTTTTCACACTGAATATTAGCTATTTTACAGCAAGCTTCATTACTTCAACTCAAAAACATGGATGCTTTGCCCTAGTTTCCCTCCGCACTCGCTTTCATACATCTTCAGCTACACTGCTGTGCCTTTTTTATCCTTCCCCACTTGTGTTAATGTTAATGGTCCTTTGAAGCCCTATCACTTTGCTAGAGGATTGATGTAATTCTTCTGCAATTAACATAATTACGAGCTTGATTATCTTCTAATTGAATTTTGAGTATTTGGTTATTTAGTGCACAAATTAGAGCAAATTAAAGATTCTATGCTGTTAGTGACATGCTTTCAACTATATTTGCTCATTTTTTTGTATTATTTTATTCATTATTTGGGACGACTTGATTTGAAAGTTATTGTTGGTCAAGCTCATAAATGTTTACCTTTGCTAATATATCTTGAATACTGTACGCTAAAGATACAATTAATTTCTGTAATTCATTCCATATGAAGAAATTACTCTCTTTAGTGTAAGAAAAGGAAGCATCCTACAATTAGGGTGAATGTATAGGACCATTTTATGGGATGTACTGTTATTGTGAGTGCATATTTACAAAAACAAATAACATTAATGTAAAAAAAATAACATTATGTCATGTAACCATGGGGCTCCATAGCATGGGGCCCCACTCCACCATGATTGTCCTAAGGACACAGATACGATTGAAATTGGCAATCACAATCCAGTGAGGCATGTGCCCCTGGTGCCCAGTCCTACTGATACCACGACGATAACCATGATTATTAGTAGTAAGAACATTTCCTTAACGCACAAGGTAAATTCACACAGTGATATCACATCATAGCTATAATATACACAGTAATGTCACAATTACAGAAACAGAATTATGCAAACAGTGATGCCACTGGGATAATGCCTATAGTGAAGTCAAAATACAAGAATAATGTACACAATAATATCAGAGCACAGGAATAATGCATACAAAAATGTCACAGTACAGAGATAATGCATATGATGATGTCACTGTACAAGTATAATGTACACAATGATATCATAGCACAAGAATAATGCATACAAAAGTGTCACTGTACCGGCATAATGTATCTAGTGATATCACTCTAATCCATATGCTGATGTCATGGTACAGGAATAATATAAAAAGTGATGTCGCAGAAAAGAAATAATGTAGCAGGAGGGTTAAGCAACAATTAGGCTCCACAGCAAATCTTAGACTGGGGTTATTTTTAATATTCTCTTCCATTTAAGATAGAACTGTTCTTTTCACAACTTGTGCCACAGACTGATGTCCAATAGGCATTAACAGTAAGTCCCCCTGCACACATTGCATATTTGTTTTGGAATTTCCGTTAGGATTTTTAGTCTGGAAATTCCTCACCATTTTCATAACATAAATTTACATGCTGCAGGGTATTATAGTAGCAGCACAGTGGATGAGATGTGAACAATACTCATCCACCTTGCTGCTACTTTTTCACTTTTCATTGGAGTGCTGCTTATTTTTGTATGCATAAGGATTGAATTGGGAACTTTGGTCGGATCCCTGAGGCGTGCACCCACCCATATCTTCGCTAGTGCAGCTGGATGGTGGATTAGTGTGTATGTGTATGTGTATATGTATATATATATGTATCTGTATACATACATACACACTATTCAGCCAACACATTAAAACCACTGGCAAGTGAAGTAACACAGATTATCTTGTTACAATGTCAAGGGGTGGAATATATTAAGTGAATGCTCAGTTCTTAAAGTTGAAGTGTTAGAAGCAGAAAAAAATGGGTAAGCGTAAGAATCTCAACAACTTTGACAAGTACCAAATTGTGAAGGCTTGATGACTGGGTCAGAGCATCTCAAAACTTCAGGTCTTGTTAGGTGTTCCTGGTATGCACTGGTTAGTACCTACCAAAAATTGGTCCATCGAAGGATAACCAGTGAATCAGCAACAATTTCATAGGCGCCCAAGACATATTAATGCGCATGGAACTGTGCTTTGGGCCACGCAACCGCAGCCCAGTCATAGTGCCCATGCTAACCCGCTCACTGCCGAAAGAGCCTACAATGGGCACATGAACATATAAACTGGACCACAGACCAATAGACGAAAGTCCCTGGTCTGATGAATCACATTTTCTTTCACATTATATGGACAGCCGGGTGTGTGGGTGTGTCGCTTATCTGGAGAACAGATGGCACCAGGATGCAATATGGGAAAAAGGCAAGCTGTTGGAGGCAGTGTGATGCTCTGGGCAATGTTCTGCTGGGATATATACAGATATATACAGTACTGTGCAAAAGTATTAGGCAGTTGTGCAAAAATGTTGCAAAGTAAGAAAGCTTTCAAATATAGAAGTATTAATATTTTTTATCAATTAAGAAAATTCAAAGTGAATTAACAGAAGAGAAATATAAATCAATATTTTGTGTGACCACCCTTTGCCTTCAAAATAGCATCAATTCTTCTAGGTACACTTATACAAAAGCATGGATTTTGCAGGATTCTAGTCAGGTGTATAATTAACCAATTATACCAAAGAAGTGATAATGATGATCATTTTCATATGTAGGTTGAAACCCAGTCATTAACTTTAATAGAAACAACTGTGTAGGAGACATAAAACTGGGAGAGGAATGGCCAAACTGTGCTACAAAGGCGAGGTTGTGGAAGACAGTTTCATGTCACAGGTCCACCATGGCAAGACTGAGCACAGTAAGAAGACACATGGTAGTTATACTGCATCAGCAAGGTCTCTCCCAGGCAAAGATTTAAAAGCAGACTGGGGTTTCAAAATGTGCTGTTGAAGTTCTTTTGAAGAAGCACAAAGAAACAAGCAACATTGAACACTGAGGACACAGTGGTCGGCCCAGCATATAGTGCAGTCGATCAAAGACACATCATGCTTACTCTCCTTCAAAATCGGAAGATGTCCAGCATTGCTATCAGCTCAGAACTGGCAGAAACCAGTGGGACCCAGGTACAGCCAGCTACTGTTCGGAGATATCTGGCTAGAAGTGGTCTTAATGGAAGAATTGTGGCCAAAAAGCCATACCTTCGATGTGGAAACAAGGCCAAGTGACTCGACTATGCACTAAAATATAGGAACTGGGGTGCAGAAAAATGGCAGCAGGTGCTCTGGACTGATGAGTCAAAATGTTAAATATTTGTCTGTAACAGAAATATTTGTTTGCCGAAGGACTGGAGAGTGGTACAATAATGAGTGTCTGCAGACAACAGTGAAGCATGTTGGAGGTTCCTTGTAAGTTTGGAGCTGTATTTCAGCAAATGAAATTGGGGATTTGGTCAGGATTAATGATGTCCTCAATGCTGAGAAATACTGGCAGATACTTATCCAACATTACCATCAGGGAGGCGTCTCATTGGCTCCAAATTTATTCTGCAGCAGGACAACGACCCCAAACATACAGACAATGTTACTAAGAACTTTCTTCAGTGTAAAGAAAAAGGAGCCCTGGAAATGATGATATGGTCCCCACAGAGCCCTGATCTCAACCGCGAGTGTGTCTGGGAATACATGAAGAGAAAGAGGGATTTGAGGAAGCCTACATTCACAGAAGATCTGTGGTTAGTTCTCCAAGATGTTTAGAACTACCTCCCTGCCGAGTTCCTTCAAAAATTGTGTGCAAGTGTACCTAGAATAATTGATACTGTTTTGAAGGCAAAGGGCGGTCACACCAAATATTGATTTGATTTAGATTTCTCTTCACTTTGTATTTTGTTAATTGATTTAAAAAAAACTATTAACGCTTCTATTTTTTAAAGCATTCTTACTTTGCTGCATTTTTCCACAACTGCCTAAAACGTCTGCACAGAATAGATAGATAGATAGATAGATAAAGATATATATCTATATAAAAGGATATCAGCAAAACAAACACAGCACACCTTGCAACGCTGTAGATCAGGCCATGTGCACGTTCCCGCAAGGGATGAATCAACTCCTTGTCTTGAAATCAAATAGCAGAACATGTAGGAATACTAACAGCACCAGGACTTCAAAAATAAGTGAGAAGATGTTGGTTTAATCACCAAAAAGTAAGCGACGTTTCAGTTCACACCTGAACATTTCTCAGGCAGTTACAAAATGCAAAGTGCCAGGTATAAATAGGAGGTACATCAGATACATCAATCAATCAGTTGACAAATTACCTATAATTCATATTTTATACAATATTTCAAATATGTGCATACATCAAAGATACTTCTAGAATTTGTAAACCAAATACAGTGTATCGTACAGTGTATCAAAAAGTGCTATAAAAAAAAGCCCATAATCATAAAAAATAAATTAGGTGGGGGCAGAGGCCAATCATATATTTAAATAAAAATATTATGTACTCACATCTCTATACTAGAAAGCGTGTGCATACCGCCATCCACCTGCAGTCACTGTGCATGTCCAAGATGGCACCGTGACAGGAAATATATCACTGGAATGCATACCATGTTGAGCTCGCATCTGCGCATGTGCGAAATCGGCATCACAGGTGCACATGCCCGAGACCAATAACAGGCTCTATCGCACATGACAGGTTATATATCTCAACAAGCACGTCAAAAGCTCAAATCTCACCACTAGAGCACTAAAACGTAGATATCGTCCTCTCATATTAACTGCATAGGACATGAGCCACAAGACACAATACTATATTATAATGCAGGTAATTAAAGCCCCTTTTCAACAAGGCTAAGGCTACTTGCATATATAAGTGTTCTAACCCCTCCTGAAGCACCAAGGAGACAATATAAGCCAAAACCAAGCGTCGCCCCCGGAGGATTGCCCATGGATCTCCCTAATTCAGACTCTATAAGAACGGAGTGGAAATGACCACTGGGGTCCACCCCACCACCGTCCACGGAGGAGAGACTAAATCCAACACCCCATAGATCATGGAGGTAATCACATAGAGGTTAAACGCTACTAGAGAAAGAAAGTCTTGCAAGGGCTCATCAGGAAAAAGGGAAGCCACACATAACAATATATACTAGAGGAGCGTTGAGATCATAATCCAAGGTGTAAGGATACTTGACAGTGTATGTGCTTATAGTACCATGCAAAGAAATATAGATAGTAAGGAGAACGCACAAAAGCATGATTCACGCTAGAGAACAAATTCTCAAATACAAGCGATGATATATTTATATATAAAAAAACATGTTACAGGAAAAAAAGGGAAATTCTCTTATATACAGTAGATAATAATATTATTTAATGATGACCCCTGCACCTTCACAATAGAGGTTCAATAATAGGACCATGTGAACATCTCTGAAAGACGTAGAAGAATGCATAAGACATTGTATACAAAAAAATCGACAACATTGTATAATAATATATATATAATATAACATATATAACAAATAAAGCAATCCAGCCTATACACCGGAGAACAAACTAGCCCGATATGAACATGGACTCATGGCAAGTTGCTCTCCCCACTGTGCTAAATATGTGGGCCTTATGTATATTCAACAATTATTCCCTTTAAAAACATACTTTCCAATCTGATTATTGTCACGATGCGGGGTGTGGACCCACTGGGTCGTACCGCGTAGCGGGATGGCAGCTGGCCAAACAGGTATAGTACAGTGTCTATAGTCCAGAAAGGGTACCTGTGGCAACTCGGACAGTAGCAAGGCAGGCTCGGCTGGGACCAGGCAGCAGGTAGACGTCAAGACACGACAACAGCTTCAGCACGGCACTTGACCAGGACAGCACAGGATACAGGATACAGGATACACTTGGGAACAGGAAGACACTAGGAGACCATTTGCAAGACAAACTTTGGGTAACAAACAACGCTCAGGCAAAGAACAAGGGGGCAAGCCCTTTTTATAGTCCTGTATCATTCTGGACTTGATTGCAGATTTCCTGCAATTATGAGCGCACTGGCCCTTTAAGACTGTGCACACGTGGGCGCGCGTGCCCTCTGGAGACAGTCTCGATACAAGGAAGTGAGTGCCGGTGCCTCAAAGGAGGACGACGCTCTAGGGAACTTACATGTCCATGTCCGCGGTCGTCGAGGGGTAAGTCAGAACGACAGACCGCGGCCATAGACGTTACAGTATTCCCCCTCTTACGCCCCCTCTTCTTGGGACCAGAGTGGGAGATAAACTTCCTCATGAGGACAGAGGCATCAATGTTCTTCTCTGGCTCCCAATACCTCTCTTCTGGACCAAATCCCTTCCAATCCACCAAATAAAATGTCCTTCCTTCTACCTTCTTGGTGGCCAGAATCTCCCTTACTTCGAAAGTCCCTGACGATCTGCCAGGGACCACTGTGGAACTAGGAGTCCTGGAGTAGCAGTTCAGGACCACGGACTTCAGGATGGAGACATGGAAGGAGTTAGGGATCTTGAGGGTAGGAGGCAGCCGCAGCTTGTAAGACACAAGGCTAGTCTGTAGCAGGATCTTGAAGGGTCCGCGGAACTTAGGAGCAAATTTGCAGGACGGCACCCTCAGCCAGATATTCTTTGAAGACAACCAGAGCATAGTACCTGGAAGAAACTGAGGAGGATCCCGTCTTCTATTATCTGCCTTTCTCTTCATGCGGTCCACCGCCAGCAGGATAGAAGATCCGGTCTGTTGCCATATCTGATAGAGTCAGCAACAGGTACCTGGGACATAGTAGAGACATGAAGAGGTATTCGACGGTGTTGGCCTGTAAAGGATCTGCCAGGCACAGCTTCGGGGTTAACTCCCTTAATTAATCAGTCAGCACCTGAATCTACATCCCTGAGACTGACTCCAGCTTCCACCACTCAGGCTGGCAGGCTTAGGAGTGGGAGAGCCTATCGCAACCTGGCCAGACTAAGCTAGCTCCCGCCCTCGGTCTATTTAAGCCTGCCTTTCCTGTTCCTCCAGTGCTTGTGATTCTTTTTCGTGTGGTTTACTGGCCCAGCTACAGCTCCTTCTATTTTGTTCCTGCTCCATACAGACCCTGGCTTACTGACTACTCTTCTGCTCTTCGTTTGGTACCTCGCACACTCCTGGCTTGACTCGGCTCATTCACCACTCTAGTTGCTCACGGTGTTGCCGTGGGCAACTGCCCTTTCCCTTGCTTGTATTCCCTTGTATGTTTGTCGTGTTTGTCGTGCACTTACTGAGTGCAGGGACCGCCGCCCAGTTGTACCCCGTCGCCTAGGGCGGGTCGTTGCAAGTAGGCAGGGACAGAGTGGCGGGTAGATTAGGGCTCACTTGTCCGTTTCCCTACCCCCCGGTCATTACATAATCACAAGCCCATACCTAGTCTACCCTGGTCCCTGACACCACTATGGACCCCCGTGAGACCCTGGCTCAGCAAATGCAGGGTCTCTCCCTACAGGTCCAGGCCCTGGCTCAGAGGGTCAACCAGCCTGATGCTACCTTGGTAGTTCCCCCCACCGCACCTCTTGAACCCCACCTCAAGTTGCCCGACCGGTTCTCAGGGGACCGGAGGGCTTTTCTCTCCTTTCGGGAGAGTTGTAGGCTTTACTTTCGTTTAAAGCCTCATTCCTCAGGTTCTGAGAGCCAGCGGGTGGGTATAATTATGTCCCGGCTCCAGGAAGGGCCCCAAGAGTGGGCCTTCTCCTTGGCTCCTGACGCCCCTGAACTTTCCTCCGTTGATTGTTTCTTTTCTGCTCTCGGACTTATTTATGACGAGACTGACAGGACTGCCTTTGCCGACAGTCAGCTGGTGACCTTACGTCAGGGTAAGAGACCTGTTGAGGAGTATTGCTCTGACTTTAGGAAGTGGTGCGTAGCTTCTCGGTGGAATGACCCTGCCTTAAGGTGCCAGTTTAGGTTGGGTCTGTCGAATGCCCTGAAAGACCTGCTAGTTAGCTATCCCTCTTCTGACTCCCTAGACCAGGCTATGGCTTTAGCGGTACGACTTGACCGACGTCTCAGGGAACGACAACATGAACGTTTATGTGTTTTCTCCTCCGACTCCCCCATGATGAGTGGAAGACTGCGTTTAACACGCCCGAAGGCCATTTCGAATACCTCGTCATGCCCTTTGGGTTGTGTAATGCCCCTGCGGTCTTCCAGAATTTCATAAATGAGATTTTGAGAAATTACCTGGGAATATTTCTTGTAGTGTACCTTGATGACATACTGGTGTTTTCCAAGGACTGGTCCTCCCACATTGAGCATGTCAGGAAGGTGCTCCAGGTCCTTCGGGAAAACAAACTGTTTGCCAAAACCGAAAAACGTGTGTTTGGGGTACAGGAGATACCATTTTTGGGTCAAATCCTCACTCCTCATGAATTCCGCATGGACCCCGCCAAGGTTCAGGCTGTGGCGGAATGGGTCCAACCTGCCTCCCTGAAGGCGTTACAGTGTTTTTTGGGGTTCGCTAATTATTACAGGAGATTTATTGCTAACTTCTCGGTCATCGCTAAGCCTCTTACGGACCTCACTCGCAAAGGTGCTGATCTCCTCCACTGGCCTCCTCAGGCTGTCCAGGCTTTTGAGGTCCTTAAGAAGTGCTTTAACTCGGCCCCGGTGCTGGTTCAGCCCAACCAAATGGAGCCATTTATCGTGGAAGTTGACGCATCTGAGGTGGGAGTGGGGGCTGTCCTGTCCCAGGGTACCAGGTCCCTCACCCATCTCCGC
Source organism: Rhinoderma darwinii (assembly GCF_050947455.1). Taxonomy (NCBI): domain Eukaryota; kingdom Metazoa; phylum Chordata; class Amphibia; order Anura; family Rhinodermatidae; genus Rhinoderma; species Rhinoderma darwinii. The sequence continues at coordinate 82,072,817 of NC_134691.1, forward strand.
CCCTGTGCCTACTTCTCCAGGAAGTTTTCGCCAACTGAGAGTAACTATGATAATGGCAACCACGAACTCTTAGCCATTAAATGGGCATTTGAAGAGTGGCGCCACTTCCTGGAGGGGGCTAGACACCAGGTAACGGTCCTTACCGACCACAAGAATCTGGTTTTCCTAGAATCTGCCCGGAGGCTAAACCCGAGACAAGCTCGATGGGCGTTATTTTTTACCAGATTCAATTTTTGGGTTACCTATAGGGCTGGGTCTAAAAATATTAAGGCTGACGCACTGTCGCGTAGCTTCATGGCCAGCCCTACTTCGGAGGAAGATCCTGCTTGTATTTTGCCTCCAGGTATAATCATTTCCTCGATCGATTCTGATGTAGTCTCTGAAATTGCTGCTGATCAAGGTTCAGCTCCCGGGAACCTTCCTGAGAACAAGCTGTTTGTTCCCCTGCAATTCCGGCTAAGGGTACTTAGGGAAAATCATGACTCCGCACTATCTGGTCATCCAGGCATCCTGGGTACCAAACACCTCATTACCAGAAATTATTGGTGGCCTGGGTTGCCTAAAGACGTTAAGGCCTACGTCGCCGCTTGTGAGGTTTGTGCTAGGTCCAAGACTCCCAGGTCCCAACCAGCGGGCTTACTGCGTTCGTTGCCCATTCCCCAGAGACCTTGGATACATATCTCCATGGATTTTATCACCGATTTGCCTCCATCCCAAGGCAAGTCAGTGGTGTGGGTGGTGGTAGACCGCTTCAGTAAGATGTGCCACTTTGTGCCCCTCAAGAAACTACCCAACGCCAAAACGTTGGCTACCTTGTTTGTCAAACACATCCTGCGTCTCCATGGGGTCCCTGTCAATATTGTTTCGGACAGAGGGGTACAATTTGTTTCATTGTTTTGGAGAGCCTTCTGTATGAAGTTGGGGATTGATCTGTCCTTCTCCTCTGCCTTCCATCCTGAAACCAATGGCCAAACGGAGAGGACTAATCAATCTCTAGAACAATACTTAAGGTGTTTTGTCTCTGACTGTCAATATGATTGGGTCTCATTCATTCCCCTCGCCGAATTTTCCCTCAATAACCGGGTCAGTAACTCGTCAGGGGTCTCTCCCTTTTTCTGTAATTTTGGGTTTAATCCACGGTTCTCCTCCGTTTCACCTGGTAGTTCCAACAATCCCGAGGTAGAGGTCGTTTATCGGGAACTGTGCACAGTCTGGGCCCAGGTTCAGAAGAACCTAGAGGCGTACCAAAGCGTACAAAAAACTCAGGCTGATAGAAAACGTTCTGCTAACCCCCTGTTTATGGTCGGGGATCTGGTGTGGTTGTCGTCTAGGAACTTGCGTCTCAAGGTTCCGTCCAAGAAGTTTGCTCCCCGGTTTATTGGGCCGTATAAGGTCATTGAGGTCCTCAATCCTGTCTCCTTCTGGCTGGAGTTACCCCCGTCTTTTCGTATACACGACGTGTTTCATGCCTCCCTCCTTAAACGCTGCTCCCCGTCTTTGGCTCCCTCGAGGAGACCTCCTGTTCCCGTCCTCACCCCTGAGGGGGTGGAATTCGAGGTGGCCAGGATTGTGGACAGCAAGATGGTCCAAGGCTCCCTCCAGTACCTGGTCCATTGGAGAGGTTACGGGCCCGAGGAGAGGACTTGGGTACCCGCCCGGGATGTTCACGCTGGGGTATTGGTCAGGAGGTTCCACCTGCGTTTCCCCAGTAAGCCAAGTCCACTTAGAAAGGGTCCGGTGGCCCCTCATAAAAGGGGGGGTACTGTAAAGGATCTGCCAGGCACAGCTTCGGGGTTAACTCCCTTAATTAATCAGTCAGCACCTGAATCTACATCCCTGAGACTGACTCCAGCTTCCACCACTCAGGCTGGCAGGCTTAGGAGTGGGAGAGCCTATCGCAACCTGGCCAGACTAAGCTAGCTCACGCCCTCGGTCTATTTAAGCCTGCCTTTCCTGTTCCTCCAGTGCTTGTGATTCTTTTTCGTGTGGTTTCCTGGCCCAGCTACAGCTCCTTCTATTTTGTTCCTGCTCCATACAGACCCTGGCTTACTGACTACTCTTCTGCTCTTCGTTTGGTACCTCGCACACTCCTGGCTTGACTCGGCTCATTCACCACTCTAGTTGCTCACGGTGTTGCCGTGGGCAACTGCCCTTTCCCTTGCTTGTATTCCCTTGTATGTTTGTCGTGTTTGTCGTGCACTTACTGAGTGCAGGGACCGCCGCCCAGTTGTACCCCGTCGCCTAGGGCGGGTCGTTGCAAGTAGGCAGGGACAGAGTGGCGGGTAGATTAGGGCTCACTTGTCCGTTTCCCTACCCCCCGGTCATTACATGGCCATAGACAATGAAGAATGGACTGAAGGTGGTGGACTCACTAGTGTGGTTATTATAGGAGAACTCTGCCCACGGGAGCAGCTGCACCCAGTCATCATTCCATCTGGAAACAAAGTGATGGATTGTGGATGATAGGCTGAAGAGAAGTCCAACTTTACACCGAGGAGACAGCAGAGTGCTCTCCAAAACTTCGAGGTGAACTGGACCCCTCGATCTGAGACAATATGCAGAGGCAAGCCGTGCAAACGGAAGATGTGTTGAATGAAGAGGTCAGCTAATCGCGCAGCAGAAGGCAGACCAGTCAAGGGAACAAAATGAGCCATTTTAGAAAATCAATCCACCACCACCCAGATCACACTGCAACCCACAGAGAGAAGGAGATACGTGACAAAGTCCATTGCAACATGCTGCCAGGGAGCAACAGCACAGGCAGCAGTTGGAGCAGACCAGCCGGTCTGGAGCGGGCAACTTTATTTGCTGCGCATACCATACATGAGGAGACAAAGTCAATGACGTCTTTGGGCAGCGTGGGCCAACAGAACTGATGGACAATTAGATCTTGGGTCTTACGAGCACCCGCGTGACCTGCCAGCTTGGAACTGTGAACCCAGAGGAGGATTCTTCCTATGTCTGCCAGACGTACTAAAGTCCTTCCCGGACGAATGTCTCTAACTTGCAGAGGGTTCACAGAGAAGATGCAGGAAGGATCAATAATATTCTGTGGGAGCTCCACAGTGTCCTCTGTTTCAAATGACCCAGACAAGGCATCAGCCCTCACATTCTTTTCGGCAGGACGGCAGTGGAATTCGAACCGGAACCGAGCAAAGAACAACGACGACCTGGCTTGCCGAGGATTCAACCGCTGAGCCGTCTGTAGATAGGTCAGGTTCTTGTGATCCGTGAAGACCACGATAGGATGGGCTGCGCCTTCCAGTAGGTGTCTCCACTCCTGCAGAGCCAGCTTGATGGCCAGTAACTCCCGATCCCCAATCGAGTAGTTGTGCTCTGCGGAAGAAAACAGCTTAGAATAGTAGCCACATACCACAGTCTTGCCTTTTGAACCTTTCTGGAACAACAGTGCACCAGCACCAACAGAGGAAGCTTCCACCTCCAAAGAAAACTGTAGGGACACATCAGGGTGGTGAAGAATAGAGGCTGACGTGAAGGCTTTTTTTTAAGGATTCAAATGCGGCTTCTGCCTCCGGAGTCAACACCTTGGCATTCATGCCCATTTTAGTGAGGGTAGAGATGGGAGCTGTCAAAGACGAGAAGTTGGGAATGAACAGCCGGTAGAAGAAGGCGAATCCCAGGAAGCGTTGTATGGCCCTTAAGTCTTGGGGCCGTGGCCATTCAAGGACAGCCTTTACCTTCTCAGAGTCCATCTTGAGATCCTGATCGAAGATGATATAGCCCACGAAGGGAAGGGACTTTTTTTCAAACACACACTTCTCGAGCTTGGCATAAAGATGATTCTCCCTTAGACGACGAAACATCTGGCAGACATGATTCTGATGAGTTACTGGATCTGGGGAAAAAATCAAAATGTCATCGAGATACACCACAACACAGACATAGAGGAGATCACGAAAAATGTCATTGACAAGTTCCTGAAACACCGCAGGGGCGTTACATAGGCTGAAGGGCATAACTAGGTATTCATAGTGCACATCACATGTATTAAATGCAGTCTTCCACTCATCACCTTGACGAATCCGGATCAGATTGTCCAGTTTAGAAATAAAATTTGCCCCCCCCCCCCGTATGCGATCAAACAGTTCTTAAATCAAAGGCAATGGGTACCTGTTCTTCACCGTGATCTGGTTGAGGCCTCGGTAGTCAATGCAGGGTCGGAGGGTTCCATCTTTCTTCTTACAAAGAAAAACCCAGCTCTACCCGGGGATGAGGATTTACGAATGAAGCCCCTTTCCAGATTCTCCATAATGTAGGCAGACATGGACTGGGTCTCAGGCAAGGAGAAATGGTACACTCTACCATGAGGAGGAGACGAATCAGGAACCAAGTCGATCGGACAATCATATGCTCGATGTGGCGGCAAGGTCTCTGCTTCCTTCTTATCAAAGACATCAGAGAACATAGAGTAACAAGAAGGAAACTCTGCCAATGACTGATGCAGAGAAGACTGTGATGGATGGATATGACCCAGACAGCGGTCAAGACACTTGGAGCCCCACTGGAGAACCTCTCCAGAGTTCCAATCCAGGACTGGGGTGTGCAAATGGAGCCAAGGCAAACCCAGCAGCACGGGGTTGACGGTCTTGGGCAGGACAAACAGGGAGATGAGCTCATAGTGAAGAGCTCCCACTTGAAGTCTCAATGGCTTGGTCACAGACAAAACTAGGTCAGGCAAAGGCAGTCCATCTACCGAGGCAACGATCAACGGCCTTTCCAGCAGGACAGTGGGCAACTGAAGAAGATCCACAAGGTCTTGGCAGATGAAATTGGCTCCAGAGCCAGAGTCCAGGTAAGCAGAGACCGGATGGGGCCTCTCGCCAGCAATGATGGTGTAATGTCGGGGTAGGGAGACAGACAGATGATCCCTAATCTACCCGCCACTCAGTCCCTGCCTACTTGCAACGGCCCGTCCTAGGCGACGGCGTACAAATGGGTGACGGTCCCTACGCTCAATAATTGCACGACAGACAAACAGACAAGGGTACACAGAAGCTAAGGGAAATGAGGCAGTTGCCCACGGCAACACAGTGAGCAACAAGTGTAGTGAACGAGCCGAGTCAAACCAGGAGTGCACGAGGTACAAATTGCAGAGCAGGAGCGTAGTCAGTAAAGCCAGGGTCAAAAATGAAGCAAGGTCAATAATCATAGCAGGAGCAGCAGAGCCAGGAAACAGAAAAGAATCACAGGCAAAGGAGGAGCAGGAAATGCAGGTATAAATAGAGAGAGGGCAGGAGCTAGCTCCGTCTGGCCAGGCTGTGATAGGCTCTCCCACTCCTCAGCCTCCCAGCCTGACTGGTAGAAGATCGTGTCAGTCTCTCAGACTTAGGAGCAGGTGCAGACTGATTACCCACGAGCGTCGACACAGAAGCTGTGTCTGGCAGATCCTTTACAGTACCCCCCCCCCCTTTTAAGAGAGGCCACTGAACCATTTCTAGGTGGACCTGGCTTATTGGGGAAGCGAAGATGGAACCTCCTGAGCAATACCCCAGCGTGAACATCCCGGGCGGGTACCCAAGTCCTCTCCTCAGGCCCGTATCCTCTCCAATGGACCAGGTACTGGATGGAGCCTTGGACCATCCTGTTGTGCACAATCTTGGCCACCTCGAATTCTACCCCCTCAGGAGTGAGAACAGGGACCGGAGGTTTCCTCGAGGGAGCCAAGGACGGGGAGCAGCGTTTAAGGAGGGAGGCATGAAACACGTTGTGTACTCGAAAAGACGGGGTAACTCCAGTCGGAAGGAGACAGGGTTAAGGACTTAAATGACCTTGTACGGCCCTATATATCGGATATATTTTTTGGACGGGACTTTAAGGCGCAAATTTTTAGAAGATAGCCACACCAGATCCCCGACCACAAACAAGGGGTTAGCAGAACGTCTTCTATCTGCCTGAGTCTTTTGTATGCTCTGGGACGCCTCTAGGTTCTTCTGAAGCTGGGCCCAGACTGTGCACAGTTCCTGATGAACGACATCTACCTCGGGATTGTTGGAACTACCAGGTTAAACGGAGGAGAACCGTGGATTAAACCCATAATTACAGAAAAAGGGGGAGACCCTTCACGAGTTACTGACCCGGTTATTAAGGGAAAATTCGGCGAGGGGAATGAAGGAGACCCAATCATATTGACAGTCAGAGATAAAACACCTTAAATATTGTTCTAGAGACTGATTAGTCCTCTCAATTTGGCCATTAGTTTCAGGATGGAAGGCCGAGGAGAAGGACAGATCAATCTGCAACTTTTTACAGAAGGCTCTCCAAAACAATGAAACAAATTGTACCCCTCTGTCAGAAACAATATTGACAGGAACCCCATGGAGGCGTAGGATGTGTTTGACAAACAAGGTAGCTAACGTCTTAGCATTGGGTAGTTTCTTGAGGGGCACAAAGTGGCACATCTTACTGAAACGGTCTACTACAACCCACACCACCGACTTGCCTTGAGATGGAGGCAAATCGGTGATAAAATCCATGGAGATATGGGTCCAAGGTCTCTGGGGAATGGGCAAAGAACATAGTAACCTGGGAGTCTTGGACCTAGCACAAATTTCACAAGCGGCGACGTAGGCCTTAACGTCTTTAAGCAACCCAGGCCACCAATAGTTTCTGGCAATGAGATGCTTGGTACCCAGGATGCCTGGATGGCCAGATAGTGCAGAGCCATGATTTTCCCTGAGTACCCTTAGCCGGAATTGCAGGGGAACAAACAGCTTGTTCTCAGGAAGGTTCCCGGGAGCTGAACCTTGATCAGCCGCAATTTCGGAGACTAAGTCAGAATCAACAGAGGAAATGATTATACCTGGAGGCAAAACACATGCAGGATCTTCCTCCGAAGGAGCACTGGCCATGAAGCTACGCGACAGTGCATCAGCCTTAATATTTTTAGACCCAGCCCTATAGGTGACCAAAAAGTTGAATCTAGTAAAAAATAACGCCCATCGAGCTTGTCTCGGGTTTAGCCTCCGGGCAGATTCTAAGAAAACCAGATTCTTATGGTCGGTAAGGACCGTTACTTGGTGCCTAGCCCCCTCCAGGAAGTGGCGCCACTCTTCAAATGCCCATTTAATGGCAAAGAGTTCGCGGTTGCCAATATCATAGTTACTCTCAGTGGGCGAGACCTGGTACCCTGGGACAAGACAGCACCCACTCCCACCTCGGAGGCGTCAACCTCCACGATGAATGGCTCCATTTGGTTAGGCTGAATCAGCACAGGGCCCGAGATAAAGCATTTCTTAAGGACCTCAAAAGCCTGGACCGCCTCTGGAGGCCAGTGGAGGAGGTCAGCACCTTTGCGAGTGAGATCCGTAAGAGGCTTAGCGATGACCGAGAAGTTAGCAATAAATCTCCTGTAATAGTTAGCAAACCCCAGGAAGCACTGTAACGCCTTCAGGGAGGCAGGTTGGACCCATTCAGCCACAGCCTGAACCTTGGCAGGGTCCATGCGGAATTCATGAGGAGTGAGGATTTGACCCAAAAATGGTATCTCCTGCACCCCAAACACACATTTTTCGGTTTTAGCAAACAGTTTGTTTTCCCGAAGGGCCTGGAGCACCTTCCTGACATGCTCAATGTGGGAGGACCAGTCCTTGGAAAACACAAGTATGTCATCAAGGTACACTACAAGAAATACCCCCAGGTAGTCTCTTAATATCTAATTTATGAAATTCTGGAAGACCGCGGGAGCATTACACAACCCAAAGGGCATGGCGAGGTATTCGAAATGACCTTCAGGTGTGTTAAACGCAGTCTTCCACTCATCCCCCTCTTTGATGCGGATAAGGTTATAAGCCCCCCGTAGATCAAACTTAGAGAACCATTGGGCCCCCTGAACCTGATTGAAGAGATCAGGAATCAAAGGAAGGGTATACTGGTTCCTTACAGTGACCTTATTCAAGTTTCGGTAGTCAATGCACGGCCTAAGACCACCATCCTTCTTCCCTACGAAGAAGAAGCCAGCACCTACCGGAGAAGTAGAGGGGCGAATGTAACCCTTGGCCAGGCATTCCTGGATATACTCTCTCATGGCTTCACGTTCGGGACAAGAGAGATTAAATATCCTACCCTTAGGGAGCTTAGCTCCTGGTACCAAATCGATTGCGCAATCGTATTCTTTATGAGGAGGTAACACTTCGGAGGCCTTTTTAGAAAAAACATCATCGAAGTCCTGAATAAACTCAGGTAGAGTGTTCACCTCCTCAGGGAGAGAGATAAAATTAACAGAAAAACATGACGTCATGCATTCATTACCCCATTTGGTAAGATCCCCGGTATTCCAGTTAAACGTGGGATTATGCATCTGCAACCAGGGAAGGCCTAAAACCAAATCGGACGATAATCTCTGCATCACCAGTACAGAGCACTGCTCCAAATGCATGGAGCCAACAAGGAGTTCAAAAACAGGTGTATGCTGTGTAAAATAACCATTAGCAAGAGGAGTGGAGTCGATACCCACTACCGGGACAGGTTTAGGCAAGTCAATCAATGGCATAGCTAGAGACATAGCAAATTCCACAGACATAATATTAGCAGAAGACCCTGAATCCACGAAGGCACTGCCGGTGGCAGACCTACCCTCAAAAGAGACCTGAAAGGGAAGCAAGATCTTATTAGGTTTCATATATACGGGAAATACCTGTGCGCCCAAATTACCTCCCCGATGGTCACTCAGTTCTTCCGGCTGCTTATTCTTACACCTAGGACAGTTGTTCACTTGATGCTTGTCATCCCCACAGTAGAAGCAGAGACCATTCTTCCTGCGAAACTCTCTATGTTGTTGGGGAGACACGGAGGCCCCGAGTTGCATAGGTTCATCCGAGTTTTCCGTGGAAGAATGAAGCAACGGAACCTCGGGAGCCATCATGGGGGGGTCAGAGGGGAAGGCACAAAACGTTCCAGTCGTCGTTCCCTGAGACGTCGGTCAAGACGTACCGCTAAAGCCATAACCTGATCTAGGGAGTCAGAAGAAGGATAGCTAACTAACAGGTCTTTCAGGGCGTTCGACAGACCCAATCTAAACTGGCACCTCAAGGCAGGGTCATTCCACCGAGAAGCTACACACCACTTCCTAAAGTCAGAACAGTACTCCTCAACGGGTCTCTTACCCTGACGTAAGGTCACCAGCTGACTCTCGGCAAAGGCAGTCTTGTCAGTCTCGTCACATATGAGCCCGAGAGCGAAAAAAAAAAGATCAACAGAGGAAAGTTCAGGGGCGTCAGGAGCCAAGGAGAAGGCCCATTCTTGGGGCCCGTCCTGGAGCCGGGACATAATTATACCCACTCGCTGGCTCTCAGAACCTGAGGAGTGGGGCTTTAGACGGAAATAGAGCCTACAACTCTCCCGAAAGGAGAAAAAAGTCTTCCGGTCCCCTGAGAACCGGTCAGGCAACTTGAGGTGGGGTTCAAGAGGTGAGGTGGGGGGCACTACCATTGTAGCATCATGCTGGTTGCCCTTCTGAGCCAGGGCTTGGACCTGTAGGGAGAGGCCCAGCATTTGCTGAGCCAGGGTCTCAAGGGGGTCCATAGTTGTATCAGGGACCAGGGTAGAAAAGGTATATGGGCCTGTGATTATGTAATGATGGGGTAGGGAGACAGACAGGTGAGCCCTAATCTACCCGCCACTCAATCCCTGCCTACTTGCAACGGCCCGTCCTAGGCGACGGCTTACAACTGGGCGACGGTCCCTACGCTCAATAAGTGCACGACAGACAAACAGAAAAGGGTACACAGAAGCTAAGGGAAATGGGGCAGTTACCCACGGAAACACAGTGAGCAACAAGTGTAGTGAACGAGCCGAGTCAAACAAGTAGTGCACGAAGTACAAATCGCAGAGCAGGAGCGTAGTCAGTAAAGCCAGGGTCAAAAATGAAGCAAAGTCAATAATCATAGCAGGAGCAGCAGAGCCAGGAAACAGAAAAGAATCACAGGCAAAGGAGGAGCAGGAAATGCAGGTATAAATAGACATAGGGCGGGAGCTAGCTCCGTCTGGCCAGGCTGTGATAGGCTCTCCCACTCCTCAGCCTCCTAGCCTGACTGGTAGAAGATCGTGTCACTCTCTCAGACTTAAGAGCAGGTGCAGACTGATTACCCACGGGCGTCGACACAGAAGCTGTGTCTGGCAGATCCTTTACAGATGGTCACGGTAATGAACAGTTTAGAGGAGAGTTCTCGATTAAATGCCGTAGCGCCCAGGGTTGTCCCTCCAACCAAACCTAGGCGTTGGTTTTTTTTGGCTTCTGAGGACACAGACGCACAACATGGCCAGTGAGGCCACAATATAAACAGAGTCCAGAGGTGCGCATGCGCTGTTTTTCTTTGAACGGACAATTTTAGCCGATCCACCTGCATCGGAACCTCGGGCAAAGCAGTAGTAGACAGCAAGAGGGGTTGCTGGAAGTTGTGCGCCAGTCAAGGAAGCCATCTCTCTTGTCGAGCTCTTGAGATCTTTCTTTGAGCCTTATGTCCACTCAAGTGGCAAGTAGAATCAGGTCGTCCAAGGCAGGTGGTAGATCTCGAGCAGCAAGTTCGTCCTTGATCTCGGGCGATAGGCCATGCCAGAAGGACGCTACCAAGGCCTCATTGTTCCAGGACAGCTCTCCTGCCAGGGTCCGGTACTGGATGGTGAATTCGCCCATGGAGGTGTTCTCCTGGTGAAGATTAAAGATAGCAGTGGCTGCTGACGAGACTCATCCTGGCTACTGGAAAACAGTACGGAATAACCGCACAAACCCCTGGAAGTCTTGGGTCTCGGGTCCCTGACATTCCCAGATTAGGTTCGCCCATGCCAGGGCCTTGCCGGAAAGTAGAGACATGATCAAGTCTCCGTCCGACAAAAATGCTTGGGTGTGCAGGGCAAAATGGATATGGCATTGGTTCAGAAACCCTCTGCATGTACTTGCGTCTCCATGGAACCGAGAAGGTAATGGCTGCGAGAACCGAGGATCCGAACCGGACCTGCCAGGAGGTGAAGCAGGAGGGTCGAGCGAAGGAGCTTGCATTGGAGCCAGAAGGGAAACAGCACGCGTCCCTAGCTGCTGTGCAATGGAGTCCACTGCCACAAGAAGTTGATCCTGTCTTGCCTGTCCGCATGGCTTGGGAGGGTGACATGCCCTTAAATTGACTAGCGGGGTCCATTGCCTGAGCGTACTGTCATGATGCGGGGTGTGGACCCACTGGGCCGTACCGCGTAGCGGGATGGATGCTGGCCAAACAGGTATAGTACAGAGTCTATTGTCCAGAAAGGGTACCTGTGGCAACTCGGACAGTAGCAAGGCAGGCTCGGCTGGGACCAGGCAGCAGGTTGACATCAGGCGTGGAGTAGCAGAACACAACAACAGCTTCAGCACGGCACTTGACCAGGACAGCACGGGATACAGGATACAGGATACACTTGGGAACAGGAAGACACTAGGAGACCATTTGCAAGACAAACTTTGTGTAACAGACAATGCTCAGGCAAAGAACAAGAGGGCAGAGCCCCTTTTATTGTCCAGTAGAATTCTGGGCTTGATTGCAGACTTCCTGCAATTATGCACCCACTGGCCCTTTAAGACCGTGCACGCGCGAGCACACGCGTCCTCTGGAGACAGTCTCGATACCAGGGAGTGAGTTCCGGCGCCTCATAGGAGGACGACGCTACGGGGAACTCACATGTCCATGGCCGCGGTCGTCGAGGGGTAAGTCAGAACAACGGACCGCGGCCACAGACGTTACAATTATCCACTCAAGATCCTTCCTATTTAGGGCCTATTCCCTATTCCCTCCCTGCCTAATATGGGGCACTGAATCAATGATTCTGAAATGTAACTGAGATATGCTGTGTTTACAGTCTAGGAAATGTCTCTTAGTTTTAATGTTTGATTTATGATGCCTCATTCTTAAAGAGGCTCTGTCACCACATTATAAATTCCCTATCTTGTACGTGATGTGATCGGCGCTGTAATGTAGATTACAGCTGTGTTTTTTTATTTAGAAAAAACGATCATTTTTGACGGTTACAGTGTCTGTGTGATATTTAGAGCAAGGCAAGCATAATCTCGCTAGATTACGGTGTAACCTGTCATTTCAAACGAGATTATGCTTGCCTTGCTGTAAATATCACAGAGACGATACAGAAGTGACAGGATTCTGAATAGACATCACGTCCTGGCTGGAGGTAATGTATATTCATTTTTAGGACACTGCAGTAACGTTATAGTGTGTTTATGTGGCTGCACATAGCGATAGAGCTATATCGCTATGAGCTGTGTAAATGAATGGGGAGAAGTGTATGACACTGATTGGTCAGCGTCATACACTCCTCTGTACAACGCCTACTTGGCCAAAAAGTAAAACACACCCAGTTGTTCATTAAGAAACTCATTAGTATAAAGCTAATATAGGTCATAACTCTGTCAAAAATGATCGTTTTTCTAAATAAAAAATACAGCTGTAATCTACATTACAGCGCCGATCATATCATGTACAATATAGGGCACTTATAATGTGGTGACAGAGCCTCTTTAAAGCCACCTCATGGTGATTTCCCCCACACAATATAAGCCACAAGGGCAATTCAATAAACAAATGACAAAAGTTGTTTGACAGGTAAAAAAAATCCTCTAATTTTGACCATTTTGCTCGTTTTGCAAAAACGATCACCTTTGATCATATTGTTACACACATTACATCCCAAGCAGGGCTAAAATTCCTGTCTTGGTGGGGCCAGAAAAGTTTGAACCTTGGAGCCTTTAGAGCCTAAGTCCGCCTTTACCAATCTATTTTTTAAGGTTTTACTCTCACGATACGCCATCTATGTATACATAATTCCAAAGAAAGCAGCACCATACAGGAGCAAACAAACGCTTGCAGGCCTGAGGACCTCGACCGTCAGTCACCCCGAATATATCTTTCAAAAGAATAGGCAGAACTCCTTGCAATTCCAGTGAACATGTGGCAATTTATTCATCGATAAAATGTAAAAAGTTTCAGCCCACATCTCAGGCCTTTCGCAAACAGTATAATACAGTAGTGTAATCAACAAGGTTTAAATAGGATACTGAGTATAATTACATAATAGTATACAATTAATACAAATATAGTACAAAGTCCAAACAATTTATCATAATCAATAATACAAAGCATGTCCCTTTAAAAGATCATAAGGTGCAAAGAACAGCAAAATTATAAAAAAAGTGATAGATGCTTCATATACATACATTTCATATATTCATATAATAAGTTAATTAATTTATAATGAATACATCTGTGTTATATAAATATTAAAAAACTAGCTCACCCATCAAGGATCCACATGAGGTTCAATATTTATCTCGTCGCCTAGTAAATCTTACTGCGCTTGTCTACACAATATCATTGACCCTGCAATCATGCTGGCACACCAACGCACGTTCTTAGCCTCAACCCAGGAGGCTTGCACCCATTACTGTAGCTGTGTTGCTTTATAATTTTTTTACCATATACATATATATATATATATATATGTATATATATATATATATATATATATATATATATATATATATATATATATACAAATTCCAAACAGAGAATGAACACAGCACTCCTTAAAACATGGTAAATCAGGCCATGGTCATGTTAAGGGATGAGTAAATTTCTTGACTTGAAATGGATAGAAGTAACGGTGGAAAAAGTAACTGCACCAGGACTTCAAGCTTGAGAAAAGTTCCAGATGTGAACGTCGCTCACTTTTTGGTGATTAAACCAACTTTTTCTCCTCCTCCTGAAGTTCTTTTGCTGTTACTTTTTCCACGGTTACATATACATACATATATATATATATATATATATATATATATATATATATATATATATATATACAGTGAAGGAAATAAGTATTTGATTCCTTGCTGATTTTGTAAGTTTGCCCACTGTCAAAGACATGAACAGTCTAGAATTTTTAGGCTAGGTTAATTTTACTAGTGAGAGATAGATTATATAAAAAGAAAAACAGAAAATGACATTGTCAAAATTATATATATTTATTTGCATTGTGCACAGAGAAATAAGTATTTGATCCCTTTGGCAAACAAGACTTAATACTTGGTGGCAAAACCCTTGTTGGCAAGCACAGCAGTCAGACGTTTTTTGTAGTTGATGATGAGGTTTGCACACATGTTAGATGGAATTTTGGCCCACTCCTCATCTGTAAATCATTATTTCGAGGCTGTCGCTTGGCAACTCGGATCTTCAGCTCCCTTCATAAGTTTTCGATGGGATTAAGGTCTGGAGACTGGCTAGGCCAATCCATGACCTTAATGTGCTTCTTTTTGAGCCACTCCTTTGTTGCCTTGGCTGTATGTTTCGGGTCATTGTCGTGCTGGAAGACCCAGCCACGAGCCATTTTTAATGTCCTGGTGGAGGGAAGGAGGTTGTCACTCAGGATTTGACGGTACATGGCTCCATCCATTCTCCCATTGATTCAGTGAAGTAGTCCTGTGCCCTTAGCAGAGAAACACCCCCAAAACATAATGTTTCCACCTCCATGCTTGACAGTGGGGACGGTGTTCTTTGGGTCATAGGCAGCATTTCTCTTCCTCCAAACACGGGGAGTTGAGTTAATGCCAAAGAGCAAAATTTTAGTCTCATCTGACCACAGCACCTTCTCCCAATCACTCTCAGAATCATCCAGATGTTCATTTGCAAACTTCAGACGGGCCTGTACATGTGCCTTCTTGAGCAGAGGGACCTTGCGGGCACTGCAGGATTTTAATCCATTACGGCGTAATGTGTTACCAATGGTTTTCTTGGTGACTGTGGTCCCAGCTGCCTTGAGATCATTAACAAGTTCCCCCCGTGTAGTTTTCGGCTGAGCTCTCACCTTCCTCAGGATCAAGGATACCCCAAGAGGTGAGATTTTGCATGGAGCCCCAGATCGATGTCGATTGACAGTCATTTTGTATGTCTTCCATTTTCTTACAATTGCACCAACAGTTGTCTCCTTCTCACCCAGCGTCTTACTTATGGTTTTGTAGCCCATTCCAGCCTTGTGCAGGTCTATGATCTTGTCCCTGACATCCTTAGAAAGCTCTTTGGTCTTGCCCATGTTGTAGAGGTTAGAGTCAGACTGATTAATTGAGTCTGTGGACAGGAGTCTTTTATACAGGTGACCATATAAGACAGCTGTCTTTAATGCAGGCACCAAGTTGATTTGGAGCATGTAACTGGTCTGGAGGAGGCTGAACTCTTAATGGTTGGTAGGGGATCAAATACATATTTCTCTGTGCACAATGCAAATAAATATATATAATTTTGACTATGTGATTTTCTGTTTTTTTTTTTTTTATATCATCTATCTCTCACTGGTAAAATTAACCTAGCCTAAAAATTCTAGACTGTTCATGACTTTGACAGTGGGCAAACTTACAAAATCAGCAAGGGATCAAATACTTATTTCCTTCACTGTATATATATATATATATATATATATATATATATATATATATATAGCTTGCAGCATTCCAGGGCAAATCTAATTAAAATAGTGATTTCTTCATCAATCATGCAACGTTTTAGCTCTATTACAGGTTCTTTTTCCCTGTGATAGGGCTGAAACGTTGCATGATGGATGAATAAACCACTATTTTGACTGGATTTGCCCTGGAATGCTGCACGTTTTTTGCTTTTTGTATGACTTGGACTTGTGTGACTTCCAACACAAGCAACAATTAAGCACTGCTAACATAGCAATCATGGTTATTAGTCTAGAGTGTGTAAGTTAAATAATGACCAGAGTTGAAGGGATCAAATATTCCTTCCATGTACATACAGTGATTATCCATTATCCTATGTCATTGTGTCAAACCTCAATATTAACACCAAGCTAAGCCTAAACATGAAAACCTAAGCTGGTGTAATTAAAGCTCGGCTTGTTCAACAGTATTATTAATTGGCAAAACATTTTCATATAGACAAAAGCTATTTAGGGGTTGGTTGGTATTGTCATCATGTATATATAGGTAAGGTGGCATAGGCCTTGGGGGGAACTGGTATGCCTCTATAAATTTAAAGACCATTTAGTAAGAAGAGAATTTGAGAAACCTTGTATTAGATCCCAGATAACATTTTATGTATTTGTGATGTGCAATGTGTAAATCATCTTAAATATCAGCAGTAAATTGGTAAATTCCAATATAAAAACATAATTACCAAGGCTATAAAATTACACAAATCAAGCAAAGTAAAATAAACTGAAGAAAAATAACATTCTCTGCCTTTCTGTTTATAAGATGGAAGCTTTCCCTGTTTGCTAGTTCATAAAAAAATAATCCATTAGTCTCAACACTCTACCGGCTATAATCAAAAACATAAAATTGCCAGCAGGCATGGTTTATTTTAAAATACTTTCACTGTGTTCAAGATCTTCTCTGTTTTCATTATAATTCTTCAGTCCACTTTCAATTTATATTTCAATTAACTTGAGTAGAAATGCATGGGTAAGGCATTGCTTATGAGAAATCAATGAGGTTAAAACTTGAGCAGAAAAATGTACTTTGATAATGCACTTAGAAATCTAGATATTATTGAAGGTGCTGGTAAAACTCTATAGGGCTTGATTCTACTTCCTCAGACCATAAACAAGTATACAAATGTTTTGCTAATGCAAAGTATTGATTATTATTTCCCAACAGCCACATGGTGTGGAGTCAGTCTAGTAATGTTGTCTTCCTTAATATAGAGTGATTGTTCCCCAAAAAACATGATAAGGATGACATTGTTCATGGAGGTGTCAGCTCTGTTCTCAATCCAGATGACCTCCTTAAATGCCTCTAGAGATAACAGGCATCCCTGTTGAGGTGCAAATGACTGAACTCCTTATAAGAGCTTCTGCTATGCTGCCTGAAGTAAGAACTGACCGCTTTAAGCTACCCTTACAATTGGTCCATCATGGGGATGGCTGTTCTGTTGCTCTAGGTCCAGCGGTAGTTTTTTTACCCTAACTTTGCATCTCCAGTTAAACCTCCCAAAAATTTGGCACCACAAGCTTGAGCATGTGATCAAAGCAGAGCGTGTGTCAGTTTCCCCAAATGTATGACAGCAACAATGTTTTTACCATTATTGCTGCTCACCTTGCCTACTTAGAGAAGGTGGGTGAAAGGAAGCAGGTAACATGCTGCTAAATCCACAACACCAATTCGCTTACTATACAGGGGTGGTCTATATACAGGGGGGCTATATCTACAGGGGTGGGCTATATACAGGGGGAATATATCTACAGGGGGCTATATCTACAGGGCTGGGCTATATACAGGGGTGGGCTATATACAGGGGGGCTATATCTACAGGGGTGGGCTATATACAGGGGTGGGCTATATACAGGGGGAATATATCTACAGGGGGCTATATCTACAGGGCTGGGCTATATACAGGGCGACTATATCTACAGGGGGGGCTATATACTGGGGTGGGCTATCTATGGAGCACCATATACAGGGGTAGGCTATATCTACAGGGGGCTATATACTATATAGCCCACCCCTGTATATGGTGCTCTATAGACAGCCCACTCCAGTATATAGCCCCCCCTGTAGATATAGTCCCCCTGTATATAGCCCCCTGTAGATATAGTCCCCCTGTATATAGCCCAGCCCTGTAGATATAGTCCCCCTGTATATAGCCCAGCCCTGTAGATATAGTCCCCCTGTATATAGCCCAGCCCTGTAGATATAGTCCCCCTGTATATAGCCCCCTGTAGATATAGTCCCCCTGTATATAGCCCCCCTGTAGATATAGTCCTCCTGTATATAGCCCAGAAGATATAGTCCCCATGTATATAGCCCAGCCCTGTAGATATAGTCCCCATGTATATAGCCCAGCCCTGTAGATATAGTCCCCCTGTATATAGCCCAGCCCTGTAGATATAGTCCCCTGTATATAGCCCAGCCCTGTAGATATAGTCCCCCTGTATATAGCCCAGCCCTGTAGATATAGTCCCCCTGAAGATAGACACCCCCCGTAGATAAAGTCCCCGGTGTAGACAAAGTCCCCCCCGCAGATACAGCCACACTTCTATTACAATAAAAAAAATAAAAAAAATTCAAACTCACCTTATTCCCGCTCCCACGCCGTCCGGCAGCCATGGAGACCTGCTCTCTTCTGCGCAGGTCTCGAGGGTGTTGAACACAGCGTCTATGAAAGGCACTGATTGGCTGGGCAGGATGACTTTCCCTGTCAGTCAGTCAGCGCCTTTCATCGACGGAAGCGTCACTGGTACAAAAGGTACCAGTCGCTTCATTCGTGGAAAGGCGCTGAATGGCCGGGCACGGAACGTGCCCAGTCATTCATTGCTTCTAATTGTACCTGTGTCCTTGCGACACAGGTACAATTATAGTGCAGGAGGAGGTGGCGCTGGCGCCCCCCTCTGAACTGCGCCCGGGGCACATGCCCCGCTTGCCCCCCCCTAGCTACTCCCCTGTAACCAGCAATACATAAAATACATAGTAGTGATTCAATGGGTCCACAGACATGATCTCCACGTAGATGTGACTTCATCTATAATAAAAAAAGAATAATTAGTATCTAGTAAGTGAAGTTCAGTTATCATGTCAGTATACGGAAGTTGGTGTCAAATCGTACCACCGATGAGGGCCAGTGCCAAGGGGATCTACACTAAACCACCCAATGCAAATTCTACATTCAAGCCATTTGTTTTAAGAGTGTCGAGCCTCCCTATCCATTGTAACTCCCTTAATATCAGGAGTTTGGTCCTGTCACCACCCCTTCTAAGTGGAGGGATATGATCTAAAATACAGAATCTCAG
The DNA here is from genome assembly GCF_050947455.1 of Rhinoderma darwinii. Classification (NCBI taxonomy): domain Eukaryota; kingdom Metazoa; phylum Chordata; class Amphibia; order Anura; family Rhinodermatidae; genus Rhinoderma; species Rhinoderma darwinii. Next base: position 82,091,612 of record NC_134691.1, read on the forward strand.
TTGTTGTTCAGTGTGTCCAGAGTCAGTAATATGTTTAGACACAGGAAGATCCAGTTTTTTCTTCCTAATAGTGTACCTATGCTGATTGAGTCTAGTTTTAAGATCCAAAGTAGTTTCTCCTACATACAGAAGTTTGCAGGGGCATAGGAGAACATAGATCACAAAGTCACTGTTACATGTAAGATAGTGTCTAATATGGAACAGTCTTCCTGTAGTGGGGTGCTCCAAGGTGGATCCCTTGTGCATCAAATTGCAATTAACACAACTTAAACATGGAAAATAGCCTACTTTGGGTTTAGTCAGATACATTTGCTTCTTCAATTTTATCGGGCCGGTATCGGCTCTGACCAATTTGTCCTTAAGACTAGGGGGTCTACGATATGAAAATAACGGTTGATTAACAAATTCAGTGACGTGTAGAAGGCAGTTACCCAGCATAGGCCAGTGACGTCTAATGACATTAGCGTCTAATGACATTAGCTATGTCATTACTCCGTTCAGTATAGGTTGAAACAAAGGGGATGCGGTCTATTCAAGACCGGGGGCCCCAAGATTCAAGGAGTGTCCTTCTGTCTATGTGACCCACCCTTAGTCTGTGTTTATTCAATAGTCTCGTCGGGTAGCCACGTCTCCTAAAACGATTAACCATCATATCAAGTGTTTTGTCAGTGGTGACCACATCACTGACGACTCTCTTAACCCGCATCAGCTGACTGGTGGGTAAACTCTCTACCATCTTATGTGGGTGACTACTAGAGAATAAAAGTAGGTTGTTACAGTCAGTGGGTTTAAGAAACAGCTCAGTCGTGAAACCATTATCCTTGATCCTGACTAAAACATCAAGAAACTGTATTTCTGTGTTTTAATGAACTAGTGTAAATTTAACACAATCATCAATCGAGTTCAGAAACGTATGAAACTCCTGCAACATTGCAAGGTCTCCGGTCCATATCAGAAAGATATCATCAATATATCGCCACCATTTGACTACATGCTCAAAATGGTGGGATGTATAGACATATGTCTCTTCCAAGGTGCGCATAAAGATGTTAGCATACGTTGAGGCAATGTTTGACCGCATTGCAGTGCCCTGTGATTGCAAAAAGAAATCATCCCCAAACAGAAAATAATTACGTCTCAGTATGATGTTCAGTAGCTGTAAAAGAAATATGCGACAATTAGATGAGAAACTGGACATATTCATAAAATTCTCTACAGCTTTTAGACCCCTAGTATGATCTATAACAGTATACAAGCTAGTGACATCAAAGGATACAAGTAAAGTTTTTTTATTATTAGCGGGTACAGTGACTCCCTCAAGCTTATTTAAAAAATCAGAAGTATCCCTTAATGAGCTAGTGAAAGATACCAGCATCACAATCAAACCGGCCGATAAAGGTGGTGCAGTGGTGGTTATGGATACCTTGCAGTATCTTAATGAGATACGGAGACAACTGAGTGACCCCATAATTTATAAACGGATCCCGCAGGATCCAAAATTTGACATCAGCAGAGAGATCAAGGTGATTCTAGATAAGGCTAAAAGTGGTGGCATTATTGATGATAATTTGGCAGATTATCTCACTATTGAGCAACCTAGGACCCCGGTCCTGTATACACTCCCCAAAATTCATAAAACACAAAAAAAAAACAGGTCACCCTATTGTGTCTGGCACAGAATCCATCTTCTGCCACATTTTTCTGGACAGCTTTAACAGCATATGGTCTAACAATTCTGTATACATCATTATATCTTTTCTATACACAAAAAAAGTATACTGCAGGGTATACCTTTTTTTTTTTTTTTTTACTTGGGAGCATATTGGCGAAGTATGCCACTGTATGCCTGTACATAGTTATACATCTCAGCCTTCCATTGGAAGTATTTGTCAGGAAATCCTTCTGATGTATATTTGGGCTCAAATGTAATACAATCAGGGCCTAAGGGATAGGGGACAACTCAGCTGAGAACACTGGCGACAAAGTCAGTAGGAGAAGCAACTTCTTCTGCCCAAGAGTTCTACTCTAGAATTCCCCAGGCCCTGGAAGGCTGTGAACATGAAGCACTGAAATTATACTAATAATTATTTGGCAGTTAGAACGCAAGAGAAAGAAGGAGTCAGAAACTATTGAATTTATATAAATTGCCAAAGGCATAGAAAAATACAAATTTTATTGGACAATACAAATAACATGATTAAAAATAGACTACAAATCAAAAGAACTGTATCTCTCCAATGGTATAGGAGGGGAACTAGGGTCATGGAAGTAGAACAAAAAACAATACAGAGAACACCTTCTAACAATCGCTTTAGGTAGTTATAATGTAATCAGTACAAAAAGAACGAAGATTGTCTCCAGACATATACAATGCTACTAAATATCATCAAAAGCGATACTTCTGATAACAGGTAGTGAGAAAGGCACACAGTAATAAGTAGAGAAAATCTCCATATGGTCACACCTGTTGTCTAAGTAGGGGTGTCAAAAAAAGCCATCCACGCGAAACGCGCGTTGGGGTCTCTCCATACCTGGGAGCTACTACATCCGTGGAACTAGATGGGTTAGTACTAGTGTTACTTTTATTGCGTATTCAATACCTGCAATGCTATCTACACATTTATCGATACACTGCTTGTGCTTAAGACAGGCTCAGTCTTAATATCCTGTGTCTACTTAGACAACAGGTGTGACCATATGGAGATTTTCTCTACTTATTACTGTGTGCCTTTCTCACTACCTGTTATCAGAAGTATCGCTTTTGATGATATTTAGTAGCATTGTATATGTCTGGAGACAATCTTCGTTCTTTTTGTACTGATTACATTATAACTACCTAAAGCGATTGTTAGAAGGTGTTCTCTGTATTGTTTTTTGTTCTACTACCATGACCCTAGTTCCCCTCCTATACCATTGGAGATATACAGTTCTTTTGATTTGTAGTCTATTTTTAATCATGTTATTTGTATTGTCCAATAAAATTTGTATTTTTCTATGCCTTTGGCAATTTATATAAATTCAATAGTTTCTGACTCCTTCTTTCTCTTGCGTTCTACCTGATATTGTTTGGAGTTTCTATTGTTACTGGGGAGTTCAAGAATCCGCACTTGCTGGTGACTTAGCCCACATATTCTTTAGTCCCATGAGACATATGTTGACATAATTATTTGACAGTGCAGTGCTCTCTGCTATTGTCACAGACGGAAAAACCCTGGAATGAATGCTGTGCACAAAAATAACACTAATACATTATTTTGTTGAACAGTTCAGTGATGGATCAGAGATGAGAAGAAACTCAAATCCTGTGTCAATAAACACTTCGGATTGGCTGTTCAGTTAAGCGATTCACTGCGGGCAAATGTGAATAAATTTTTGTCTAACACCCCAATTTTGTATCAAATCTCTAGCTATGATCTAACATTGAAATTAGAAAGTTCAGCGTAAATGTTTGGCCTATTTTACCAATTTTGTATTTAGTTGCACTAAGATGACACCTAGTAGTAAGCTCATTCAGCAATGATTTAAATGTAAAATTAGATGATAAATGGCAAATCAAAACATTTATATGGACTGTAGCGAGTGATGGATGAGAGCCGTTCCTTTAAAAAATAAATACGTACAATTCTCACTAACAAGTCTTACTTCTGGTTCTTAAAAATGTGGGTTGCCAGGAAAAATCTGGAAATTAACACAAGTCGTCACCTAAAAATTCCTAGAAGTAACTGCTTTTTAATTTGTTCAAAAACAAAAAAAATCTGCTACAATGCTGCTCAGTCCAGACTAAATTATGTTTTCTATTAATCAAAAGGACGAGGTGACACTGAGGCCACCTGTTTTACCAGTGCCTATTGCATTATGTGCCTCTCTGTAAGGCTGGACTCACATATGCAGTTTTTGATGTGTTTTTTTTTTGCAAACGCCAGGGGTGGATCCAAAAAGTAGGAAAAGTACAAAGCCAGTTTCACAGACCTCGTTTTGACGTGTTTTCCGTGCCATTTTTCACAGAGTTTTTTTGCACTTTTTTTGAGTGAAAAATGCTGTGGCCAGATGTTAGTTTAAAGAGGCTCTGTCACCAGATTTTGCAACCCCTATCTGCTATTGCAGCAGATAGGCGCTGCAATGTAGATTACAGTAACGTTTTTATTTTTAAAAAACGAGCATTTTTGGCCAAGTTATGACCATTTATGTAATTATGCAAATGAGGCTTGCAAAAGTCCAAGTGGGTGTGTTTAAAAGTAAAAGTCCAAGTGGGCGTGTATTAGGTGCGTACATCGGGGCGTTTTTAATACTTTTACTAGCTGGGCGCTGTGAAGAGAAGTAACATCCTCTTCTCTTCAGAACGCCCAGCTTCTGACAGTGCAGATCTGTGACGTCACTCACAGGTCCTGCATCGTGACGGCCACATCGGCAGCAGAGGCTACAGTTGATTCTGCAGCAGCATCAGCGTTTGCAGGTAAGATCGACTTACCTGCAAACGCTGATGCTGCTGCAGAATCAACTGTAGCCTCTGCTGCCGATGTGGCCGTCACGATGCAGGACCTGTGAGTGACGTCACAGATCTGCACTGTCAGAAGCTGGGCGTTCTGAAGAGAAGAGGATGTTACTTCTCTTCACAGCGCCCAGCTAGTAAAAGTATTAAAAACGCCCCGATGTACGCACCTAATACACGCCCACTTGGACTTTTACTTTTAAACACACCCACTTGGACTTTTGCAAGCCTCATTTGCATAACTACAAAAATGGTCATAACTTGGCCAAAAATGCTCGTTTTTTAAAAATAAAAACGTTACTGTAATCTACATTGCAGCGCCTATCTGCTGCAATAGCAGATAGGGGTTGCAAAATCTGGTGACAGAGCCTCTTTAAAGTCTATAGTAAAATATGAGAATGCCGACATACATAGGGGGAATTTATTAAACATTTTATGCCAGTTACACTAGTTACAAAAAGTCGCAATTTGCACAAAGATTTGCAAATCTTTAGCGACTTTCTGATTTTTACACCACTTTTTACAAAAAGTGGGCGGGGCATAACAGGGTCAAAACAACCCACAGCTTAGCAAATTTATTATAATTTATGTCAGAAACTGGCGTAAATTAGAGCACGAATGTACTCCAGCTCATAGCTGGCGTACATTTGACTTTCTGGCACACTGACTGCCAGAGATGTGCCTAATTTATTAAGAGGCGCGCATTTTACTCCAGTGTTTTTCACATTAAGACTGGCATATCTGAGCCCTGTCAAAATATTGTGCCTCTCATATTGAGAAGAACTGGGTATGGGGGAGGCCGTGTGCACCATTGGCGATGGCCTGAAATAAAGATTTGAGTTCACAACTATCTCCTGTGTACATACTCTCTCTTCCATGACAACCTGTAATGGGCCCATCCAAGATCCCACTTCTTACACCTCCATACGGTACTGTATTTTGGAGATATTCTCCCCTAAAAACAATGCTTGTATAGATGAAAGAGAAAAAAACTTTCATATGAAAGAATAAGGTCCAATAGACTTCTATGGGTGTCTTATTATAACTCTAACATGGAGCCGAGCCATAATAAGGCTGTGTTCAAGAGTCTTCAATTGATGCAATCATAGGTCTGGTTTGATCAGTTTTCCTCTGACATGATATGGTACAGTCAGTATGAAAATATGAAGACCCCAATAGATTATGACTTGTTGTTTATGGTGCCAGTTTGTAGTTTTTACAAAATTGTAAATTATGGTATATTTAAAAAATTGTATCTTACTAAAATTAAGAGACTTTTGAAAGCATTTTCCACCTATAGACCTCAATTTTAACAAAAACTGCAATTTCCTTTGTGACATTTGTTTTTGGTACAGTTTTTTTTACAGCCATTTTTTTTGTAAACCCTTGAGGGATACTTGACACAGCTTGAGACTAGTTTAATTTTCCTGTCACCTAGAAACAGCTGTTTTTGTCATTATGTATATCCAACAGCAGACAGTTTTCTCACAAATGTTAGCACAAAGCACCTACATAGAGGTTTTTCTGAAAGTCTAAACTATGTACATGAGTTGCCATTGAACCATTGGCACACATTTAAGTAACCTACATTCATAGTTTTTCTGATTAATAAATAATCTTTATGCCTTTTTCAACCTAGTTTTTCTAAAACTGAATCTATATTAGGTTTCTATTGGTTTTATAATTGTGTGCTTCTGTTAAGTATAATGTTTTATACAGTACATTATTTTACAGTAATGTCAAAATTTACATTTTCATATCTATTATTGTATATTGTAAAGTTTAAATATTTATATGGTATGTTGGATTTAAGAAGAAAATAGATGAAAACTAGGAATAATACATAATTCTGCCTTTGTATTCTTATGAAAACTTTAAGATAGATGGGGGCTGGATGAGAGGTTTTTTTAAAAAAATCTTTGTTTCTTGGATAATTGCAACATATTGAAAGAAGATGTTAGTAAAGGTTCATCATTCTTCTTAAACCCTTTTAATTCTGTATGTATTCTAGGGCGAAACATAAAAAAAAAAAAAGAAAAGCTGTATTAGTGGTATATAACCACTGGGACTCTGCAACAATTACCAATTTATGTATGGATTATTTACATTTTACTGTTCATTGG